>NW_014577868.1:108811-125718 GCF_000485595.1 Priapulus caudatus
CGTGCGAAATCGTTTCCTCGTATACACCCGCAATCCGGAGATATAGACTAAAACGTACGACACGATTTTCCATTCTGCTGCCAGCAAAGTCGATGCGTCTTGCACCGAAATTTAAACAAAAGGCAGCTACTAACAACAGCTTGCTCTCTCGGCAAGGCGGTGTGGCGCGCAAGGAGATTGGACATTGACACAATCATAGACGCAACAGACGAGTGCTACTGTATCCTATCTATGGCTGTAGCCTGTAGCCGTGCAGCGACGCAGAACATTGGCTTGCAGTACTTTGTTCTGTTGTTTCTCCCGAGAGCAGATGAGCGAAAATATCAACATGGCACCGCGTAGGAGAAAAAATAATCCTAGAAAATACAGAAGACGGAAAACACCACGAAAGAGCGTAGCTCTGACAGACGCCGAAATTAAGAAAGTGTGTGCTGCTGTCAAAGACACCGACGTGCCAGCATTAGCAGCTAACATTAGAAGCAATGTTCGAGAAGAGCTGCAACTCGGCCACGGTGATCGTGTCGTGTTTATTGATAGACTCATGATGTGCTATTGTGCGGCCGGTTATACACGCTGCCGCTGAGCAGCAGAGCTGCTGCTGATTGCGGTGGGGGGGGGCATACCAGCTGTAAATAGGTCAGAGCAAAGGTTAATAGCTTGCCGAGTGTTGCGTCGATGTCCAATCTCTCTGCGCGCCACACCGCCTTGCCGAGAGAGCAAGCTGTTGTTAGTAGCTGCCTTTTGTTTAAATTTCGGCACAAAACGCATCGACTTTGCTGGCAGCAGAATGGAAAATCGTGTCGTACGTTTTAGTCTATATCTCCGGATTGCGGGTGTATACGAGGAAACGATTTCGCACGATGCTAGGCGAATGTACTGTGTACGATTTGAGCTCAAGTTGGATGAGTTACGCGTAGTAAATCGTAGGTATTATAAGGCTAGTAAAAGACGAATTTCCCTTGCTTACTGAAGTCACACTCTTTCCCTAGCTATTATCTACTCCTGATTATATCGTCACATCCCTTAATTGTGCCATGCATACGATATACGCTTGGTGATCTGTTCTTAAATACAAGATTATACAATTTCAGGGATGACATTGGTCTTCTTGGTACTGATTGGTTGGAATCTACAAACTTGCGCTTGCAAATTCACACAACAAAACATACCTTTGGGTGCACAGAGACTGGAATATCTACACCGCTGCCCTGAAAACCCACTGGTACCTGAAACACATGAACATGCAATTTAATTTCCGAAGCATAACAATTTTCTTTAGCACACATCATCAACATCGCCATACGATCAATCATTACATGCCATATATGTCAGTCGCAATATTTTTAAAGTCATGATTCGTGTAATCGTGAGTATCTCTCATATGCATGTCAGTGTCGTGAGTGAGGCTAGTTGAACCAAACACTTACATACACAGTTGCTAGCTACAGTCACCTGGGCACAGTCGTTGTCCGAATAGTCGATGCGATACTGCACGCTGAACCTGCCTGCATGCGGAGGGGTGAAGGTTACGGGTACACTAACCGAGGATCTTGCTCCAACAATTCCATTCTCCTACAGCCAGGCAGTAGCCAGACAGATTTATTCGATTAAAATCAGGAGTGGATAAGAGGCTTTTTACATGTGTTTTTTATGCCTATTACTTACTTTAACATTAACATGCATATAATTAATCACACATACCAGGGGCACTTCCATTGTAGCACAGAACTTGTGTAAATATCTATAGGCATAACATTGTGCCAATGTGGATGTGATATGGTATCACTACACTAAACAATATCACAGTTCATTAATCCTGCCGAGGTACGGTTGACAAACAAGTGCATATATGCAGAATGCTACACAAATGACTCCCGATTATAATTGTAGCATGAGATGTAAACAACAAAAAACATCATCACTGGTTCACCTTAACCATCGTGAACACAACAGGATCGTCGTGTCCCATCGTCGGTTCATGTTGCCCCTCGTTCTCACCAGGTGTCTCTGCATGGGGTTCTTCTTGTAGACACGTGACCAACGCCTGCTTGCTTTCAACCTCACCAGATGTCTCTGCCTGTTGCTTTTCGCCGCCAGCATTTGTGCTACTTTGAATGGTTTCAGGATGGCACTGGTTCCCTTCTGACCCAACAGTGCTGCCATCTGTTGCACTGCCAGTCCGAATCATGGTGACTGAGCACTGGTCTGGTGTAGTGACTTCGCCATTGTCCGGTCTCTTGGCACCTGTTAATGAGATCAGTCTACTTATGTGTAACATTCCTTTATTTGCATTAATTATTACTTGTGTTTACAAACCATGACGTTTACACAGTCAGGTCATAAAATTCCGATGATTCAAACAATATGGATTTTGATAGCACTTAAAATTAAATAGTCGTCCCCAGGGGCGGCGCCAGGGTATTTTCTTAGGGGGGGCGAAAGCAAGGGCGTGTACAGGAGCACGCGAAGGGGGGGGGGCTCTGGGGGGCTTTCCCCCAGAAAATTTTGGAAATTAGACCCTCTCAGATGCGTTTTCTGCGCGAGCAGGGAGGGTCCGGACCCCCTGGACCCCCCCTGTACACGCCCCTGGGAACTGTAGACTCTGATACCGTGTGCGCTTGCACTGACGGGTGGGGTCCAGGGGGTAGATTACTCTCTTGTAGTTTCCCCTCCTCCCCTTACAGGTGACCTCTCTCTTGTAGTTTCCCCTCCTCCCCTTACAGGTGACCTCTCTCTTGTAGTTTCCCCTCCTCCCCTTACAGGTGGGCTCATTATGTCGTACGCATGTGCCTTAAGGTGTGCGATGCAGGCACCTCACTAGCATCGCTCATGAGAGGCTCTTATGTTTGGTATTTGTTTATACGTGACTCAACGAAGAATCAAGAGTCATCGGTCGTGCAATAGTGATCATGTGTTGCAGCAAAGGGCGTGCATGTATGCTCACGAAGATTTTAGTAGCGCACGTGATTGTATAGATGTGACAATTGGGTCGATTACGGCGTTTTAAATTACGAATCTTATTTGATTCGTTCGGATGTGATTGTGATCGGGAAGTAATGGGCAATCGTTTAATTGATTATTGACTATTGTAATTGACATATATTATTAATTGCTGGTCGATTTTGCTCTGCATCGTGACTCTGCCTTCTTGTTTTATTTCTGTGTCTCGATTAATTTATCATGTTACTACAGCAGCAGCAGCCCTGCCGTCTAGAATTTTGTCTGTTGTCGTAGTTTTTAATGCCTTTTACGTGTGACAATAGTTTTAACGTTTCAACGTGTTATGTAAACCGTTTGCAATTTTTTTAGAATGTGCCGCGTTTCACATTTACAGAGAAGTTAGACGCGCATCTATCGTAGGTCGCATACAAAATATTTTACGTAAAGAGTATGCGATACAAATGTGCAGAGTTTAAATTCCTATAAATAAATATCAGGTATTGTGGCTTTCAAATCAAATCGTTGTTTTTTATTTTTATTTGCTATATTTCCGCCATTCAAAATCAATTTAACGAGACTTGTTAGATATCTAATTTGTATGTATTAATTAAATTTTCGAAATTATGAAAACGAACATTTTTAACTGGAATACTCTCTTAATTTCTGTATCTGTTTTATACACTATTAATTGGTTGCAACTTTGATGACCTGACATCTATAGGAGAAACCAGCGATCCTATCCGAAAGAGGAGATGGAAAGGATTTCCGTTGGATTTCCCCATTGATTTCGCATGCTATCTCTCTGACATAAAGTTGTGATTGTCGGCTTCTTTCTTTGCTAAATAAGTTTATTTATCAACACATAACCTCATACCTCATAAAGGGTGACATATACACACATAATCAGGGGCGTAAATCCCGGGTGCATCCCCCCCCGCTCTTGAAGGAGGGGGGATGGCCTGTAAAAATATCCCCCACGTACGCAGGTGCTACGCTGCGTTGATGAATCGCACCTACGAGCTTTGCGTACGTACTTCGTAGAAACTCTGTGTATGCAATACACTTTGCGCAACGTTGATGAATCCGGCCCCAGGGGCCCGTCTTAGTGCCCCTGGCAGGGGTCCGGGGAAGCTCTCAGAGTTTAGCTAATCAAAGCCCTCAAATTGCTGACAAAAAAATTGTGCAGGGAACCAAGGAGCAACATATACCAAGGAGATGAAACCCCGGGGGGGGGGACTCACCCCACATTATGGTAGGTATCTGGTATGTGCCACTGCGAAGTTAAAAATGGGGGGAGGGGGCTCTAGAACTAACTCAGACCTGAAAATGGTGGTCTCTGGAACTAATGTTTGTTGAATGTGGTATGCTCTGGAACCGGCTATGTTCGAAAATGGGGGTCTCCGGAACTAGCTAGGATTTCGTTGAAATTCAATGCTATGAAACTGGACACGTTTAAAAGAGGGGGTCTCCGGAACTGTGGGGGGAACAGTGATTTGCTTTAAAATCTATGCTGTAGCACTTGAACCAATAATTGTTGTATTATGTAGAGGAGAGAAAAACATGACCCAGAGAGAGATGAACGCACGCACACGCACACGCACGCACGCACGCGCGCGCGCGCGTACGCATACACACACTAACTAAAACTAGACAGAGGGCACTCACAGAGAGAGCATACCTCCGCCAGCGACACACGAATAACCCACGACATACGCCAGCGTACAATGTATGCTCGCTCGCCGCTCAGTCAGCAGCAGCCGGCTGTGGCCGGCTCGGTCGCTGACGCGCTAATATCGATCGCGTCACACGCACGCACGCACGCACGCACGCACGCTAACGTGTACACGAACGCACAGACCCGATCACATAACCCTTCTTCTTCTTTTCCTTTTCTTTTTCTTTTTCTTTTCTTTTTCTTTTTCTTCTTCTTTCCTTTTTCTTTCAAATGATAGGGGGGCGACCGCCCCCCCCCCTGCCCCCCCTGTGGCGCCGCCCCTGGTTGTCCCTGCTTCATCGAGATGGGTCGGGACCAATGTTCCGATTAAGTGTAGTGGTCCCGATTAAGCGGTGAACACATTTCCAGTTGCACATGCATGTCTACATAATTGCAGCTTACATCTGTACACAACATGCACTGCACAAATACACGCATGTTGAGCTTTAAAAAATGTTTTGTGAGCTCATTATGTTCAGAATCCGCGGAAAAGCCGAGAAGTTGTCAGGATGCTTTTAATTTTAGGATGGTTTCACAACGTTGAGCCAAGTTTGTTCTGCAGAAACTATCCTGTTGAACAGTGGTCTCGTCTCCTTTATCCGATCAAAATAACACTCTTAAGGATGTCTTTTCAATGACATATGTTGCTTAAGCCTTAAGCGATGCACCCGATAAAGCGGGGGACCACAATACTGAATTAGATAATAGGTGATTGTTAACCATTATATCCTCCTGTATAACTAGAATATAGGTAATATGTTAAGGTGCATGGCATTTCCTTATCTAAAAAAGCTTGTACCATCAAAATCAGTAGCGCTCTCTTTGGTTGATGCAGCTTCGAGCTCCGTGACAATGAAGGGCTTGACTGTGTAAGAAGTTTGCAGTGCTCCTGTGTTTGAGATTTCCAAGCACTTGGTTAGGGCTTCTCCTACCACAGTCTCTCCAAAGTCAAGTGTTGCACTAGCAACACTGGCCTGTCAAGAAAAATGTGTAAATAACGCATTACATAACAAAGTACAAATAAACTGACAACCACGAACAATAAAAGTGTCAATGACACTGTAGCTCACCTTGGGTGTGATAGAAGAGGGAGGGGGGATATATAAAGCAAGAGTATATATGGGAGAACTCCCATTATATACTCTTGATAATGATATATATGCATGAGTTTTGATGGGAAAATAAATGTTTCAGATCTGAAAGTCTGAAATCTGGGTGAGAGATGGCGATACGCCTATAAATGATCGCCATTTTGGTTTTTGAATATCGCGCAAATAAAAACAATAAAATATTCCAATCAAATTACTGTAACGAAGAATCTAAAACACAATATTACATGTATATAGGTATGATTGTAGAGTTGTTGACCAGTTAGACGAAATAAACGTAATAGGACGTTGTCATCTCTCCCATAGGAGTATAACAACTGTTTTGGGGCTAGCCTTACACATTCACATGTATACCAAAATTTAACAAAATTGAATGAAATTAGATGGCCATTTTCATTTTTGCCAAAAAGTGGGCATGGCATGAAAGTAGGTCGACTGGCGTGCTCCAAAATAGGACGTTCAAACCTCTCCCATAGGAGTAACAACTATATATGCAATTTGAAACATGTGGGTCAAACGGTTCTTGAGTTATCGTTGACCGTAGCCAAAATGTTGACGAACGGACAGACGACACCCCATGGCAATAGCTCATCTTGACAATGTCAAGGCGAGCTAAAAATGACGTTATTTTAGACATTTTGCTTCTTCTGCCAGTGTGCAGCTCACAGTGTCTTAGTAGTAACTATAATGGTTCATTACGAGGACTTCATTACACCTACTCTCCTCACCACTGAGTGTACATTCATCAAAATCATCTGCACCTCATCTGCATGTTACACCACTTGTTCACGATCTATCAACACGTACCACAGTTAGGATGTTGGCCACAATTTGAACTGGCAGCCTTCGCAGTAAATGGTGAATACGTTAACCACTGGACCACTGCAGCATCTCACACCAGGATACGAATGTTTATATGTGCTTGGGATGTTTTATGCAACTCAGTGACAATGTAGCGTAGTATATAGAGTAACAGTAGATGTAATCTTCTTTACCTTTGCTTTCTTTATATGGCATACGACAGGAATAGAAAACAGTCCCCTTTTGCATGCCATATTTATCTGTCCATCGACATCTGCGTTCACTAGAGGCGTGTAGACCACTGTCAGCTCACAATGCAGACCTGCAGACATTTGTCCAGGGGCAGGGAACCTGCCACAAATTTTTAATTAGGTAACTGACAGATAAAATGTACACAATGCAAATTATTTAATACGTTAGGTATAACAATAGCAAGCAAAATGGCCCAAAAACAAATAACTGACCCTAGCTTTTCATTATACGTAGCATAAACATTCAAGAAAATACCTTATTTCAAGGAATTCCTGCAAGTTCTCACTAACGTTAGAAAACTTGATGAAGTCACTGCTTTGGGATACATTGGTGAGTATAGCTTTCTTTTTATAGCTTTTTCCAATTTCAAAATCCTACTCGTAAAAAAATAAAATAATTACTGCAAAGAATATAAAGGTTTCAATTAATCATGGAATTATGAATGAGTATACTCTTATACAGTCCCTACGATGCTCCTACGCTAAGATAATGAGCGGTGAAAATCTAGTATTTTTGCCGAAAACCGACTCGAGATCCCTGTTGGCTGTGACCCTCTCTCGTTTTGTGGCCAGTATGTTGCTTCCGGTTGCCGCTGTGTAGCGCCATGGTAGCGCTGACTCACGTCAGTACTACAGAGTTTACTATACATCCAGCGTGAGGTGGGAAAAGGTGGGGGTCATCACTATGGCAATCAATAACAGACGTCATTCATTCCATTTGTCAATCATTGACGGAAACACGCGAGGTTCCCCGAAGCTATCTCAAAGCGAGAGAGGGTCACAGCCAACCGGGATCTCGAGTCGGTTTTCGGCAAAAATACCAGATTTTCACCGCTCATTATCTCAGCGTAGGGGCATCGAAGGGACAAGCGGTTTGTTTTATAATAGCAAGGTAGGACAGCTGATCAATAATACTGCAAAGAATCGTCAAAATAAAATGGGCAAAGTTTCTTAATTTGACTAATACTGCAACATGGTGTCAGCATTTCACCGTTGTACGCTCTCCTTCTTAATACGCTCTTGATAACATTATGTTAATGGTAATGTTTACGTCTACATACTTTGAAATAGAGAGTGGAAGGTTTACAGGCAAATGCTCGTTCTTTGCCTGCCAATTCCAACCTGGCATCCAGTATAAGCTTCCCTGCAGGAGGAGCTTGCATTCTCGTTGAAGCCTGCAGGATATATTTTCTATTCCCATTTCATTTTAATAATTCATTTTCTATGAAAATGCATCATTACCTCACTATAATCAAGCAATATGGATTATGATTGAATGAGGTGGCAGTATTGTGGATGCATGATCTCTACTATGCATGTTGATTGAATTCCGTGTTAACACATAACTACATATCAGGAGTAGATAATAGGGAAAGAGTGTGACATCAATAAACAAGGAAAATTCGTCATTTATTAGCCTTATAATACCTACGATTTACTATGCGTAACTCATCCAACTTGAGCTCAAACCGTACACAGTACATTCACCTAGCATCGTGCGAAATCGTTTCCTCGTTTACACAAGCAATTCAGAGATACAGACTAAAACGTACGACACGATTATCCATTCTTTAGCCATCAACCCAAGTCCATTGCCCGCCTCTATTAAAACAAAAGACAGCTATACTGACGCGCTGTTGCTGTGCTTGCTCTCTCGGAATGTGGAATGTGGCGGTGTACGATTTGACCTCAAGTTGGATGAGTTACGCGTAGTAAATCGTAGGTATTATAAGGCTAGTAAATGACAAATTTCCCTTGTTTATTGATGTCACACTCCTTCCCTATTATCTACTCCTGCTACATATCTATAATCACTGCTGTATAGTGCCATCTAACGTATGCATGCTGAGGTGAGCATTAATCTTGGAGCTGATGATGTAGAAATGTGAAGAAATATAACCAACTGTGTGCATACAACACCAGCTTCTGGCTGGTTTGATCCACAAAGGTCTGGCACGACAGGCTGGACTGACATCAACATCTTGGATGGGAGTTGAAACAAATTGCCTTCTACATCATCGCCAGTAGCATCAGTAAGAAAAGAAGTGGGTTCTGCATCTGCAATGTGTCGTTTCAGACCTGGATTCAATAGAAATGCGTTGGAACAAATCTTTAGAAATACCTGAACCTGATTTACGTTTATAAAATTTACACTGAAAAGGTTAACTTGAAATTATTTCAGATATTTACAGTGAATATCGTACAGGATTTGAATTTATGTCATGATTACCATTCACCAGACTTACCTGGTATATCCACAGACAGAAGTGGATCCTCCTCATCCTCTTCACCACTTGAGGAACTAAAACCCTTAGAAGACCAGCAGGCTTGAAATTTATCAGCATCATCAGCAGCAGCATCATAGTCCTTGCTGAGCCTGTTCAGTTTTTGTAGTTGCCTTTGTTTCAACTTCAGTGGTTTCTACCATATAATTGAGACATTTAAATCTACAATATTTTTGTGCCTTATCTATAAGGTAGTTGAATGAGAGTGAATTGAACTAAAATTGCATGTAATGTGGAAGGTACAGAATCAAGAAATGTGCAGATATTGTATTCCTCATAGTCATATATATATACCAATTTGTTCAAGTTCGGTTTATTTTGTGATGCACTCCAGAGGTAGGGTTGTTGTTTCTGCCTTCGTTGTATCTCCTTTTCTTCTTCTAGTATCTTTGCAGATACGTATTGCTGCTTTCGTTTCTGATCCTTTTCAAATATACTGAAATCACATTAAAAAATTGTAAAGATATTTACACCACTTCTGACAATCTGATGTTCACTAAAAAGAAAAAATATATATCATTATATAGTCATACAAAATAGGTCTAGCTACATGTTTACCGTTTTTCCTTTTCCAGGTCATGCAGCTTTTTCTGTAGAACCAATTCTGGACTATCTGTACACTCTGGAATTGCTTTACTAAGTGGCTTCAGTAAATGAGTTGCTTTTTGCTGAAAGTATAATTATAGTAGTAGTACATTTAACAAGTACATGCATATCATTATAGGCTATTGTGTTAAGTCTGATCTTATATATATAATAAACAACATGTAATTTTACTAGATATAGGTTATCAATTAATTCGTACCTGCATGGGGATGATTGACCCAAAATTTCGTCCACATCGGCTTACAACAGGTAACTATAATCTTTATCAGCCACAATATCCCACAGAGTAGGTATATATTGTGGCTGATAAAGATTAGTTTTCAAAGTCCAAGGGACTATGATTATTTTAAGTTTTGCATGGAGAAACCAGAGAGAGACGAAGAGGAGGGCATTCAACTTGAGTCAAAACAACCTCAGATTTAGCTCTAGTACTATAGCCGCTTACATTAACTGCCGCTGGGCTATAATGTAAGCGGCTATAGTACTAGAGCTACCTCAGATTCAGACCTATCATGAGTTTTTGGACACCCATCTCGCAGCTTTATGTTGAATGGCATTAAACAGTGCAATTCTCAAAGTCCAAAGCAGGAGTCGAACAAAGAGACGAGCGAGACAAAGTTGAGCAAATACAAGAGATTGCCCTGCTGTAATAATACATACCTTGCCGGCTTCAATGTTTTTCTTCAGAGACAGAATCGCCTGAATCCTACTTTCTGTATTATTTTCCATTGCGTGGGTTTTGTCGGTCGTCTGTTGCTACGAGTTAGAGATGAAGTTGAGAAATGAGGTTTTAATTTTGAACCTTTGCTTTAACCCGACCAGGCTGTGTGACTATAACGTCAATATACATAGTATCTATTGCGATATACACAGGTATTCTAACCCTAGCTCCAAGAAACGGTATTGCTAGGGTTAGAATACATCGTACATGGTGTATTGACGTTAGTCACACAGCGTGGTCGGGTCATTCTAACCCTAGCAATACCGTTTCTTGGAGCTACCTTTGCTTTAGCGATAATTAGACTTATTATTGCTTTAGTCAAGTTATAGTGCCAAGAACGAATGATTCGTTAACCAGCATGTTGTTCGCTCGCTGCGTCCGTAGCAACGGATAAAATGTCACTGAGATTGAACCCTGACTTCGACCATTACCGAAATTTCACGCAACCAACGGGATTATCCACGATAAGTGCATATATCGCTTGGAAATCACAAGATAACTGAAATAAGTGATAACATCTGAAACTCCAGCAATCACGAAGCATCCTCGTGACGTACACTGACGTCACGCACGAACTCGGCTATATCTCCGAAGTTGAATGGTGATGGTGCTGGTGGTTAACTTGCGCATGGTCATATTCCATACTTATAGGGCCATTTTCAGGTCTGAGTTATAGTTCCAGAGCCCCCCCCCCCATTTTTGACTTCGCAGTGGCACATACCTACCATAATGGGGGGTGAGTGCCCCCCCGGGGGTTTCATCTCCTTGGTTCCCTGCACAATTTTTTTTTCAAAATAGTGCCACGGCAGTGCCGTGCTGCCGTGGCGGCCCGGGCCCCCCACTCCGAGGTCGGAGGGACCGCATGCGCGTTCCCAAAATCTCCGGTAAAGGGGTATTTTTTGCGCGACAAAATCCGGCCCCAGAATTGTAAAAAAGGGGGTGTATTTGACTTTTCACCCGGATATTTCTTTAAAAAGGGGGTGTTTTTCTCTCTCTTTCATCTTGAATATCATAGAAAACTTTATCAAATCCCGGGATCAAATTCCTGAAATTCCTGCTAGTTTTGAAAGCTCATTCAGGATTATTTCATTTTGAAAAGTAAAAATATTGCCCCCTAGTTCCCGATTAGGAGCAGTGTTCCGGATTTAGAGGGGTCTCCAAGGCAGGAAAACCCCGCAAAAAGCCCGCGAAAGGAGGGTTCAGAAATTTTGGCAGTCCTGAGATAGGGGGGCCGGTGCTTTCAAAGAGAGGGAACGAGCATATGCCTACCCTAAATAACACTGAGTGGGGGGCCCGGGCGTGGCGGCCACTACGGCCCTGATGGGGGTCTCTGGAACTAATGTTTGTTGAATGTGGTATGCTCTGGAACCGGCTATGTTCGAAAATGGCCGGGGGTCTCCGGAACTAGGATTTCTTTGAAATTCAATGCTATGAAACTAGACACGTTTAAAAGAGGGGGTCTCCGGAACTGTGGGGGAACAGTGATTTGCTTTAAAATCTATGCTTTAGCACTTGAACCAATAATTGTTGTATTATGTAGAGGAGAGAAAAACATGACCCGGAGAGAGATGAACGCACGCACACGCACCCACACACACACACACACGCACGCACGCACGCACACACACACACAAACACACACAACACACACACGTTGCATGCATGCCTTCACGGCCCGGCTTCAACGTATTCTGAAGTACGATGCACTGGAACGAAAATATTAAAAACTATATCATTTTTCATAATTATGTACTGATAGTAGGCCCCTATATACAATTTTGTAAACAATGTTTTATTATAGTTATCATACTCATAATAATATATTTTAGATACTTTAGTCAAAACATCAGCTTTAGCTACATTCCTCTTTGAAATTTACAAATTGACCTTTTAAAATGATCAGAATTGGCTGCTTTCAACATAGCCTGAAAATGCAGGAAATGCCATTTCCAGGCTCTAAATTTCCAATAAATTCAGGGGGACCCAGAATACCTCCAGGGGCGCGTTTCACAAAGCTCCGTTCGCTATATTCTCCGCTATCTCCTCCGCTAACTCCCGAGTTGTCCGCTAAATAGCGGAGGACGCGTTTCACGAACCTCCGTTCGCTAAAGTCGCTCGCTTTTTAACGCACTTTAGCGGACAACTTTAGCGGGAGCTCCTGCAAGCGCTCTAGGTAAAATCTTAAGTTTGCCCCCCCCCACCCCGTGTCTCCATATTTTACATTCATCATATATAACGAAATTATACTTTTAATATTATTATTAATTTTGATGAACTTATTACAAGATGAACAGCAATATGTTGTTGCGAGTTATACGCGTACGCTCGTTTGATGAAAAGCAAGGTTGAAAATTCCCAGCTTATCCATGCACGGTTGTCTGATGTGTTTGTATGTGTGATCGTGTGTGTCTGTGCGAGTATAACAACTATTATATGTTTATTATATGTTATATTTTTTATTATTTTACATTCATTATATTGCAATTATAATTAGATCTTTTCAATTTGCTTTTAATGAAGGAACACGCTGACACGGAGATATTCCATTGCTGAACCGATCTCTACCGCAAATCACAAAAAGATAAGTGCTACCTACTTATAATTCACAATATATTGCATTGCATAATCTTCTTCCTTTATGCTTGGAAAAACGATAACACTTGCCAATCAATGTCAATTCAATTCAATAACGCATTTAGCAACTGTTTGTTTGTGTGTTCATGTGCGTGTGCGTGTGCATGTGCGTGTGCAAGTGCATGTGCGTGTGCATGTGTGTGGCGTATATGAGTGCGAGTAGAGAGTGTGAGTCTCTCTCGCTCGCTCTCTCTCTGTCTCTGTCTCTGTCTCTGTCTCTGTCTTTGTCTCTGTCTGCTTTGCTCTGTCTCTGTCTGCTGTCTGTCTCTGTCTCTGTCTCCTGCCTGCTGTCTTGCTGTGTGCGTGCGGCGTGGCGTGCGCGTGCGTGCGTGCGTGCGTGCGTGTGTGCGTGTCTCTGTCTGCTCTCTCACGTCTCTCTCCTCTCTCCTCTCTTCTGCTCTCTCTCTCTCTCTGCTCTTCTTCCCCTCTCTCTCTCTCTCTCTCTCTCTCTCTCTCTTCTCTCTCTCTCTCTCTCTCTGCTCTCTCTCTACTTCTCTCTCTCTCTCTTTCTCTCCGTCTCCCCCTCCACCTCTCTCTCTCTTCTCTCTCCCCTCTCTCTCTCTCTCTCTTCCTCTCTCTGCTCTCTCTCTCTCTCTTCTATCTATCTATCTATATCTATCTCTCTCTCCGTTCCCACCCTCTCTCTCTCTCCCCTCTCTCTTTTCTCTCTATGCTTTCTCTCTCTCTCTCTCTCTCTCTCTCTCTCTCTTTCTTTCCTCTTCTTCTCTCTCTCTCTCTCTCTCCGTCTCCCCCCCTTCTCTCTTTATTCCGACCTCACTCTTTGCTCTCTCTCTCTTTCTCTCTGCTTTTTCTCTTCTCTCTCTCTTCTTTCTCTCTCTCTCTCTCTCTCTCATCTCTTCTCTCTGCTCTATCTATCTATCTATATATGATCTTGCTCTCTTTCTCTCTCTCTCTTTCTTTCTCATCTCTCACTCGTCTCCCTCATTCTCTCTCTCTCTCTCTCTCTCCCCACCCCCCCCACCCCCCCCCAGCCCCCCCCCCCCACCCCACCCCCCCCTCCCCCCCCCCCCGCCCCCCCCCCCCCGCCCCCCCCCCCCCCCGCCGACCCCCCCCCACCCCGCCCCCCCCCCCCCCGACCCCCCTCTCTTACTTCTCTCTCTGCTCTCTCTCTCTCTCTTCTGCTGCTCTCTCTGCTCTCTCTCTTTCTCTCTCTCTCTCTCTCACCGTCTCCCCCCCTCTCTCTCTTTTCCCTCTCACTCTTTCTTCTCTTTTTTTTCTCTCTCCTTTTCTCTCTATGCTTTTCTCTCTTCTCTCCTCTTATCACTCGTCTCTCTCATCTCTCTCTATCTCTCTCTCTCTCTCTCTCTATCTTCTACTATACTCTCTCTCTGCTCTCTCTCTCTCTCTCTCTCCTCTCTCTCTCTCTCTCTCTCTCTTCTCTCTATCTATCTATCTAATCATATATATGCGATCTTCTCTCTTCTCTCTTGCGCTCTCTCTCTCTCTCAATCATCTCTCTCCATCTGCCCCTTTTCCTCTCCCCCCGCCCCTCTCTTACTCTGCTCTCTCTCTAACTCTCTCTCTCTGCCTCTCTCTCATCTCTCTCTCTCTGCTCACTCTGTCTCTCTCTCTCTTTCTCTCTCTCTGCTCTCTCTCTCTCTCTCCTCATCTCTCTGCTCTGTCCTGCTCTCTTTCTATCTCTCTCTCTCTCTCTCCTTCTCTCTCTCGCCTTTCTTGCCTCTCTCTCTGTCCCACTCTCACTCTCCAACCCCTCCTCTCTCTCTCATCTCTCTCTCTCTCTCTGTCGCTTATCCGCATGCATACGTGAGGACTGTGCGTGCTGTGTGACTGCATGTGTAGGAGGCGGTGACGAAGTACGTGTGTGGATGCAAAGTGTGTGTGATTGCATGTGACGAGCGTGGCGCGTACGTGTTTTGTGTGGTGCAAGCCGTGTGTGATTGCATGTGTAGGAGCCGTGCGCAGTACGTGTGTGGTGCAAGGCGTGTGTGATTGCATGTGTAGGAGCGTGCGCGTAACCGTGTGTGGGATGCAAGCGTGTTGTGATTGCATGTGTAGGAGCGTGACCGTACGTGTGTGGGTGCAAGCGTGTGTGATTCACTGTGTAGGAGCGTGCGCAGGTAACGTGTGTGGTGCAAGCGTGTGGATTGCATGTGTAGGAGCGTGCGCGTCACGTGTGTGGGTGGCAAGCGTGTGTGATTGCATGTGTAGGAAGCGTGCGGCGTAACGTGTTGTGTGTGCAAGCGCTGTGTGACGCATGTGTAGGAGGGGCGTGGCGCGTACGTGTGGGATGCAACGTGTGTGATTGCATGTGTAGGAGGCGTGCGCGTACGTGTGTGTGTGCACAGTACGATTATCTACATGGGGCAAAGGGGGCAGTTTGGCCCCCGGCCCTACAAGTCGACCGGCCCTAAGTGTTGTGAATACAAAAAAAATATGACTGTTTATTATTTTATTCCAAAGTATATCTTGGGCCGGCCCTACCACTTTCATATGACTACAATTTGTTTTTGCTTTTCTAACTTGTTTTTCAATTTCTTCCGTGTTTTGTGGTGTACATTGCAGCAGCTAAGGAATATATTACACTTCAGGTAGCTAGTGGGGTTAAAACACCAAATTTTTCAAAAAATATGATTAAAATTTTTTTTTAACATCTAACTAATTCTTTTAGAACGTTTTCCTTTCATTTTTGCAATCATTAATTGGGCTTATAATTATCCCACTAAACAGGTCTAAAACATTATATGTTTATGGGAAGGGGGCCGGTGATGGGCCCGAAATATATGATATGCCCCGCCCAGCAACTGTTAATCCGGCGCTGTGGTGCAAGCGTGTGTGACTCATGTGTAGGAGCGTGCGCAGTACGTGTGTGGTGCAACGTGTGTGACTGGCGTGTGAATGAGTAACGTGCTGTACATGTGCGCATGCAGCCTGCGCGTTTTGTGTGTATCCATGCATGCATGCGTGTTAGGTGTGTTGCTGTGTGTTGCGTGCGAGAGAAATGGGCATCTCAATTTTTGTCTGTCGCTCCCTCACCCTCACGTTGTGTGAGAAGAGTTACATGTGTTTCTATGTGGGAACTGTGTCAATGTGTTTAGCATTTTTTGATCACTGTTGTGCATGAAAATTGTAGCATTGATTTTAAGTAGGCTAAACATTTGACGCAATTTCAGCCTTGTTTGTACAAAGTGACATTGTTGACATGGTAAAACGGCTTATGTGGTTTATTGCAAACGCATTAGATGCATGACGCTATGGGTAGCTTCCAACATACGGCTCATGAAATCTGATTAATATTAATGCTAAACATGCCCATGTTATCTCTAACTGAGGAATCTCGAAAGGGATTTCAATGTGGGTAGGGAGAAGGGGCTTCATGGGGAAAGGAGAGGGGCTTCAATGGGGGAGGGAGAGGGGTTTTCATGGGGGAGGAGAGAAGGATTTTCATGAGGGTAGGGAGAGGGCTTGTGGGGAGGTGAGAGGGCTTCATGGGGGAGGGGGAGCGGTTTCATGGGGGAGGGGAGACGGGGTCCTCATGGGGGAAGGGAGATGGATTGCATTGGGGATAGGAGATGGGGTTGATCATTGGGGAAGGGAGATGGGTTTCATGGGGGAGGGGAGAGGAATCACAGGGGGTTGGAGAGGGGTCTCGTGGGTCAGGAGAGGGATTTTCATGGGGAAGAGAGAAAGAGTGTTCATTGGTGTAGGAAGAAGGGTTATCTAAGGGCCCCTTGAAAACTTAGGATTCAGCCTGTCCTCTTGCCTGGTCTGGGCTCTTATAGGTGAAGCCAACGAAGCTGCCACATATATTGTATGGTAGGAATTAAGACGTTCTAAACTAGGCAATACACCTAAATCGCTTATTTT
>NW_014577868.1:125981-126729 GCF_000485595.1 Priapulus caudatus
TAATCCGCTAGTGCACACACACACACACCACCGGTATATATATCACTGGGCTTCATTCTCGCTACATCCGCCTCCGTGAGTCTGACCCCGATTGACCCGGGCGACCCCTAATACAATGGTATTTTTAATACGGCACCCCACTGCCCACCTGCCGCCATTGTCAACGACTATGGCTGATAAAAGTTTTTATGCGTGTTTGTATGTTTTTATACGCGGAAAATATGCATGTTATCGCCGTCAGTTATTCGAAAAGACAGCGAAGTGGCGAAGACTATACACATAACATGTTTTGCTAGTGTGACATTACACGTAGATGTATTTATATATATAATGTCATATTATCCTTACCATAGTTAAACAAGGAACAGCGCGGACGTGTTGTGACACAACACGTGTTTGTTCGCACGACTTTCTACATTACATCGAGGATCGGCATGGATGAAATCAAGGTACGTGGAATAAGAGATCGATGACATATTATGTAACTGCAAAATTTTATACGTATTTTGTGTACTTTGTTGTACTTCTACCTATTTGTACGATATAATAATGGTTGTGCGGAATTCCAGATGGATTAATTTGCTGCATGAATCGCGTGTACATGTATCGAGTAGGCGTATATCTGCGGGGGTGATCCTACTGCAGCGGGGGCAGCTATACTAATACGGTCAAGAGCTAATAATACCAGGAGCTTATAACGACAAATACAACGCGCACCGCGACAGAAAATGTCCAAGGTTATGCAACT
>NW_014577868.1:127376-132220 GCF_000485595.1 Priapulus caudatus
AATTGGGGGCGCCAAGTGTTGCATGACTGATTTCGTTACGAAATCAAGTCTACAAAGTAATTTCGTTACGAAATCAACTACTGCGAGTGATTTCGTGACGAAATTGGGGGCGCCAAGTGTTGCATGACTGATTTCGTTACGAAATCAAGTCTACAAATAAATCATGTAAATATTTGCGTTATTATTATTTATTATATTACGGGAAAAAATAGTTAAATGGATAAAGATAGAAAAATGAAAAAATATGCATATGATACATAGGGGCGAGCGTGCATGGATGTGGCTAGGCTGGTACCCGGTCCCACCTCTCGGCTTAGTTACTCGATGGGCTTCTAGTTACCATCGAGTAATCAAGGTGGGAGCCAGTAGCGGATTATCTATGGGGCAAAGGGGGCATTTGCCCCCGGCCCTACAAGTCGACCGGCCCTAAAGTGTTGTGACTACAAAAAAATATACTGTTTATTATTTTTTCCAAAGTATATCTTGGGCCGGCCCTACCACTTTCATATGACTACATTTGTTTTTGCTTTCTACTTGTTTTCATTTTCTCCGTGTTTTGTGGTGTACATTGCAGCAGCTAGGAATAATATTCACTTTCAGGTAGCTAGTGGGGTTAAAACTACCAATTTTTCAAAATATGATTAAAATTTTTTTTTAACTCTACTAATTCTTTTAGAACGTTTCCTTTCCATTTTTCAACATTAATTGCTTATAATTATCCACTAAACAGGTCTAAAAACATTATATGTTTATGGGAAGGGGGCGGGTGGATGGGCGGCCGAAATATATGATATGCCCCCGGCCCAGGCAACTGTTAATCCGGCGCTGTGTGTGCAAGCGTGTGTGACTGCATGTGTAGGAGCGTGCGCGTACGTGTGTGGGTGCAAGCGTGTGTGACTGCATGTGTAGGAGCGTGCGCGTACGTGTGTGGGTGCAAGCGTGTGTGACTGCGTGTGAATGAGTACGTGCGTACATGTGCGCATGCGCCTGCGCGTTCGTGTGTACATGCATGCATGCGTGTTCAGGTGTGTTGCTGTGTGTTGGTGCAAGAGAAATGGGCATCTGCATTTTTGTCTGTCCTCCCTCACTCCCTCACGGTGTGTGAGAGAGTACATGTGTTTCTGTGGGACTGTGTTCATGTGTTACATTTTTTGATCACTGTTGTGCATGAATGTACATTGATTTTAGTAAACATTTACCAATTTCAGCCTTGTTTGTACAAGTGACATTCGTTGACATGGTAACGGCTTATGTGGTTTATTGCAAACCATTAGATCATGACGCTTGGGTAGCTTCCACATACGGCTCATGAAATCTGATTAAATTAATGCTAAAACATGCCCATGTATCTCTAACTGAGGATCTCGAAAGGGATTTTCATGTGGGTAGGGAGAAGGGGCTTCATGGGGGAAAGGAGAGGGGCTTCATGGGGGAGGGGAGAGGGGTTTCATGGGGGAGGAGAGAAGGATTTCATGGGGGTAGGGAGAGGGGCTTCGTGGGGAGGTGAGAGGGGCTTCATGGGGGAGGGGGAGCGGTTTCATGGGGGAGGGGAGAGGGGTCTCATGGGGGAAGGGAGATGCGGATTGCATTGGGCGCGAAAGGGAGATGGGGTTTCATTGGGGAAGGGAGATGGGTTTCATGGGGGAGGGGAGAGGAATCACAGGGGGTGGGAGAGGGGTCTCGTGGGGTCACGAGAGGGATTTTCATGGGGAAGAGAGAAGAGTGTTCATTGGTGTAGGAAGAAGGGTTATCTAAGCCCCTTGAAACTTAGGATTAGCTGTCTCTTGCTGGTCTGCTTATATGGTGAAGCCAACTGAACTGCCACATATATATATGTAGGAATTAAGACGTTCTAAACTAGGCAATACACTATCGCTTATTGGAGATGCAATTTATTCGTTAGTCCTATATAGCATGCCATGCAATACATTTCATGGTCACACGGCTCATCTGTAAATTGTAATGTAAGAAAATGTGAAACGTGCATACAATTACTTGAAATAACTAGATATTAAAGACGATATAGAGAAAGGATTCTCAGACATAATCCTCAGAGGATCTTAGAATGATGGAGGGTGAATGGTAGCACTAAAATAATGAGCGGGATAGATGTAAAATTTAACGTATGCAGCTCCATGTGATACCTTCACCTGAGTGCATTACCCGCACATGGTAGATCTACATTTGGGAGTCAAATGTTGGTCTGCTATTATGGTGAAGCTAGCAAGCTGGACTGTTCTAGGTTTTGCTCATCGGGAAACAGGAGGTAGTGAAATTGGGGACAAACCTGTGCACTAATGTGTGCGTGTGTTTTTGTGACAGCTATCATGAGTTCTAGGAATCAGTCTATATGAGAAAAACCCGAATGTTCGTGGGTCCAAAAAAAAAACAAAGCTTCGTGTGAATCATGAACGATGTTATTACGAGAACAGTATTGTATTCTTAAATAGAAACTTACCTGGTCACCTAGCTCACTCGAAGTTCATGTTGGAGTGGAGTTTACGACATGGTCGTGTGCGTGCTAACCTAGCTATATTACTTAATTTTATACCTTATATGCACATATGTGCTTGTTTGAAAAAAATAATCTAACCGGTCGCATAGCCCACTAGATGTCTTGATTATTTCAGTCGAGTTTACGACAAAACTATGGGCTTGAGTGCGCGCTAACCTATATATTACAAGCATCTATTCTTGATTTAAAAAAATAATTTACCTGTCGCAGCCCACAAAATGTCTTGATTATTTCAGTCGAGTTTACGACAAATTTAACTATGAGCTTGAGTGTGTGTGCTAACCTATATTACAAGCATCTATATGCTTGTTTTAAAAAAATCACCTGGTTGCAGAGCCCACAATTAGATGTCTTGATTATTTTATTCGAGTAATTATGACTAAACTATGGGCTTGAGTGTGTTCTAACCTATATATTACAAGCATATTTGCTTGTTTGAAAAAAAAATAATCTAAACCGCGTCGCATAGTCCCACCTACGATGCCTGATTATTTCAAGTCGGGTCCATGTTTACAAATAAACTATTATTGGCGCTTCAGTGTTCATGCTTAACTTATCATGACAATGCATCTATGGCTTGTTCAAAAATATAATTTTACCCTAGATCAGGTAGCCCACTTGATCTACAGCAAAACTACTGGCCTTGTATGACGGCTGCGCGGCTAACCTAATAATTACAAGCGTTAATGTGCATGCTTGGTTTGAAAAATAATCCCCTTCGGTCAACATATAGCCACACAGATGTCTTTATTATTTTCAGTCGAGTTTATGACTAAAATATGGGCTTGAGTTGCGTGCCACCTTATATAGTACAAGTATTATTTGTATGTTTTGAAAAAAAAAACAATCTATACTTGGTGTCGCATAAGCCCACAAGATGTCTTGATTATTTTCAGTCGAGTTTATGTACTAAACTATCGGGTGAACTCCAATTAGGAGTGTTTCCCAACTTTAATGTCATTAATGGTCCATTAATAACCATATATATATATCAGGTCATGGCTCATATATTAGTTTGTGTTTAATGTCATTTAGGTTAGAGTTATGGTGTTAGAGTTAGAGTAGGATTAGGATTAATACAATCATTAAATTCATTAATCATTAATCATTAATGATATCAACGTTCGGGAACACTCCTAATGGAGCCGTTAGCCAAACTATCGGCATTGACGTGCGTGCCCTACAACTAATATTTACATGTATATTTGCGTGTTTGAAAAAAATAATCTAACCGGTCGCATAGCCCACTAGATGTCTTGATTATTTCAGTCAGGTTTACTATAAAACTATGGACTTCAGTGTGCGTGCTAACCTATATATGACAAGCAGCATGCTTGTTTTAAAAAAAATTCACCTGATCAGGTAGCCCACTTGATCTACAGCAAAACTATATGGGCTTGCATGTGTGCGCGCTAACCTATATTACAAGCGTATATGCTTGTTTAAAAAAATAATCCGCCTGGTCATGCACATAGCCCACAAGATGTCTTGATTATTTCAGTCGAGTTTATGACTAAACTATGTGCTTGAGTGTGTGTGCCAACCTATATTACAAGCATCTATTCTTGTTTAAAAATAATAATTCACCTGGTCGCAGAGCCCACAAGATGTCTTGAATACTTCCGTCGAGTTTATGACTAAACTATCGGCTTGAGTGCGTGCTAACCTACATTACAAGCATATTTGCTTGTTTGAAAAAAATAATCTAACTGGTCGCATAGCCCACTAGATGTCTTGATTATTTCAGTCGGGTTTACAATAAAACTATGGGCTTCAGTGTGCATGCTAACCTATATTACAAGCATCTATGCTTGTTTAAAAAAAATTTATCTGGTCTGGTGCCACAGTGGCTGTAAAAAAAAGCATCTTCTCTAGAAAATGCTGAGGAGTGGGAAGGGGCAGGAAGGGGGGTTTAAACAATTACTATGTACTCAATTATTACTCAATGTACGTACACATCTACGATACGGCATACTGGATATGAGATGGGGAAACGCGACATAATTCATGGGTGCGTGCTGTGAAAAAAATCATGTTTCACGATTGACGTGGAAAAGCTGAGGGGTGGGAGGGGGTGGAAGGGGGGAGCGTATAAACAATTACTATATAATGCACGAAATTATGAGAGATGGGTAGGGGTGAGGGGAAGGGGGATTAATTTATTTCTATACAATACAGATGAGGTAGAGGAGGCAACAGAACAGGTCGACCCCTCTCCTACCCCCTGTGATTCCTCGCCCCTCCCCCATGAAACCCCTCTCCCTCCCCCATGAAACCCCTCTCCCTCCCCTATGAAACCCCTCTCCCTTCCCCATGAAACCCCTCTCCC
>NW_014577868.1:133323-144692 GCF_000485595.1 Priapulus caudatus
GTGGAAGATTACATGTTTTTGTGGGACTGTGTCATTTGTTAGCATGTTTTAATGCTGTTGGTGCGATAAATGTACATCGATTTCCTGTAAACATTGACCCATTTTCAAGGCCTTGTGTTGTACAAGTGACATTCGTTGGACATGGTGACAGCTTATGTAGTTTATTTGCAAACCGATTACGATCGATATGACGCTTGGGTAAGCTTTCACCATACGGCTCATGAAATCTGATTAAATTAATGTTAAAAAGATGGCCCATGGTAGCCTCTAATCTGAGGATCACGAAAGGGATTTCATGGAGTAGGGAGAGGGGGCTTCATGGGGGAAAGGTAAGAATAGAGTGACCGAGAGTGAGTGAGAAGGAGAGCAAAAGGGAGAGAAAAAGAAAGAGAAAGAGAAAGGACGTCAGATATATCAAGAGCATAGCTTCACACAAACAAACACAAACATAAACATTAAACGCTAACACGCCGACTTTGTTCCATTTCCCTTTACATTTCCTAGACCTAATGGAAATGGGGCTAATTTTGTCCACTGCAGATAACACTTATTTCTTACAGGTATGATTTCACAGTCACCTTAAGAAACATCTCATTATCACTGGTGGATGCAGAACAGACGGACTGTGTGCAGACAGACGTACACACGCAGATGCGCGCAGGTTCCCGGACACGCACCAACGCATGCATGTAAGCATATATGCAGGTAGGTTTGGATAATGGAAAATAATTAGAATACTGTGGAAGCAGAGGGTAAGAAATGGTAGAGAGGTAGAGAGGCAGACTGTTAGATAGAGAGGGAGAGACATAGACTGGTAGATAGAGAAAGATGGCAAGAGAGCGGGAGAGAGAGCCACATATATAGAGAACATAAGATTCATACAAACAAACAGAAACCTTACGAGCACTAATTAGAACATTAATTGTAAACATGTGAATTTCTACTGTGTGATGGCACGAACTATTAAAAATAGTAGTAGTAGCAGTAGAAGACAGGATTTAATTATTGTATTCGTAAACCAATATATATAAGTTAGTTAACTGCAGATGTTGTTGTTTTCTCACAGGTATGATCTCACAGTCACCGTAAAGAGAGAGAGATCTCATTATCACTTGTGGATGCAGAACAGACAGACGTACACACACAGATGCGCGCAGGTTTCTGGACACACACCAACACATACATGTAAGCAGCATATATGCAGTTAGGTTTGGTAAATCGAAAAAGGTAGGTACTGTTGAAGCAGAGTGAGGAAATGGTGGAAAGGTAGAGAGACATACTGTTAGATAGAGAGGGAGATACATAGACAGATAGATAGAGAAAGATGGCAAGGGAGAAAGAGAGCCACCTATATATATAGAAATAATTGTGTAAGTTTTATAAAAAAACACAAACCTTACGAGCACTAATTAGAACGTTATTGTAAACATGTGAATTTATGCTTTGTGATGGCACAAACTATTAAGAATTGTAGTAGTAGCAGTGGAAAACACAATTTAATCATTGTATTCACAAACCAAATATATATGTTAGTTAACTGCAGATGTTGCTGTTTTCTCACAGGTATGATCTCACAGTCACCGTAAAGAGAGACATATCTCATTCTCACTGCTGGATGCAGAACAGACAGACTGTGGGCAGACGGACGCGCGCAGGTTCCGGACACACGCACCAACGCAAGCATGTAAGCAGCATATATGCAGGTAGGTTTGGATAATCGAAAATAATTAGAATACTGTGGAAGCAGAGGGTAAGAAATGGTAGAGAGGTAGAGAGGCAGACTGTTAGATAGAGAGGGAGAGACATAGACTGGTAGATAGAGAAAGATGGCAAGAGAGCGGGAGAGAGAGCCACATATATAGAGAACATAAGATTCATACAAACAAACAGAAACCTTACGAGCACTAATTAGAACATTAATTGTAAACATGTGAATTTCTACTGTGTGATGGCACGAACTATTAAAAATAGTAGTAGTAGCAGTAGAAGACAGGATTTAATTATTGTATTCGTAAACCAATATATATAAGTTAGTTAACTGCAGATGTTGTTGTTTTCTCACAGGTATGATCTCACAGTCACCGTAAAGAAAGACATCTCATTATCACTTGTGGATGCAGAACAGACAGACGTACACACACAGATGCGCGCAGGTTTCTGGACACACACCAACACATACATGTAAGCAACATATATGCAGTTAGGTTTGGTAAATCGAAAAAGGTAGGTACTGTTGAAGCAGAGTGAGGAAATGGTGGAAAGGTAGAGAGACATACTGTTAGATAGAGAGGGAGATACATAGACAGATAGATAGAGAAAGATGGCAAGGGAGAAAGAGAGCCACCTATATATATAGAAATAATTGTGTAAGTTTTATAAAAAAACACAAACCTTACGAGCACTAATTAGAACGTTATTGTAAACATGTGAATTTATGCTTTGTGATGGCACAAACTATTAAGAATTGTAGTAGTAGCAGTGGAAAACACAATTTAATCATTGTATTCACAAACCAAATATATATGTTAGTTAACTGCAGATGTTGCTGTTTTCTCACAGGTATGATCTCACAGTCACCGTAAAGAGAGAGAGATCTCATTATCACTGGTAGATGCAGAACAGATGGACTGTGGGCAGACGGACGCGCGCAGGTTCCCGGACATACGCACCAACGCAAGAATGTAAGCAGCATATATGCAGGTAGGTTTGGATAATCCAAAACAATTAGGATCCTGTGAAAGTGGAGTGAAGAAAAGGTGGAAAGATACAGAGAGAGAGAGAGATAAGTCTGATAGCAAGAGAGAAAGAGAGCGAGATTAAAAATAGAAGTAGTAGCAGTATGAAACACAGAATTTAATTATTGTATTTGTAAACCAAAATATGAGTTAGTTAACTACAGATTTTGCTGTTTTTTTCAGGTGTGAATAACGTGTGATGATCCCACAGTCACCTTAAGAGACATCTCATTATCACTGGTGGATGTAGAACAGACAGACTGTGGGCAGATAGACGCAGTTGCACGCAGGTTCCCGGACACACACACCAACGCATGCATGTAAGCAGCGCATATGCAGTTAGGATTCTCGAGACGGCCGTGTGGAAGATGGGTCCGCGCCAATTTATTGTGTATGTACCTAACATGTTTTACCGTCGTTAAATACAATTTTTACTTACTTACTTACATAGGTTTGGATAATCGAAAAAAATTAGGATACTGTGGAAGCAAAGTGAAGAAAAGTTAGAATGATAGAGAGGGGGAGAGATAGACTGATAGATAGAGAAAGAGAGCGAGATTAAAAATAGTAGTATTAGCACTAGGAAACATAGAATTTAATCATTGTATTGTAAACCAAAATATGAGTTAGTTAACTGCAGATGTTGTTGTTTTTCCAGGTGTGATCATCTTACAGTCACCTTAAAGAGACATTTCATTATCACGGGTGGATGCAGAACAGACGGACGTGTACACGCAGACACACGCAGGTTCCCGGACACACACGCACCAACGCATGAATGTAAGCATATATCTGCAGTAAAGTCTGGATAATCAGAAAGAATTAGGATATCGTTGAAGCAGCGTGCAAGAAATGGTAGAATGTAGAGAGACAGACTGATAGAAAGAGAGCGTGGGAAACAGGCAAAAAGGTAGAAAGGTGGCGAGGCAGACTGATAGATAGAGAGGCTAAAAGATGTTACAGATCTATTGTTAGTTATCGTTCATCACCAAAAATATGAGCTTATTTACAGCAGACGTTTTTTTGGTAGGTAGGATCCTGCAGCCACCGTATGGAGAGGTATCGTGACCGCTGTTGGATGTAGAACGCAGATACTGGAGGACGACAATAAAGATTAAACGCCTATACTTACCGATATAGAACGGAGGCCCAGGGGGTCAGCCGTAGCTGGAAAGGAAACAATTTTCATGCATATACAAGATTCGTTGTACATACCCATGTAAGGAAATGTAAGTCTGGCAGGCAGGCCGCTGGTGGCTGTGGTGGTCAGTGGGGTCATTTTGAAAGGCACCCCAAAATTGAGGTAGATTAGCTGGAAGAGAACCCCATGAAACCTATTGGAAAATGTTTCGGCGATGGTCCCACGGTGTCAAGGAATGGACACTGCCAGAATTTTTTAGTGGTGCTGCGCATCGCGCAGAGACTAAAAAACCGATACCAACCAAAATTGAGCCATATGATTAGCTTGGTAAAGGAAACCTTCTTGGCACGCATGGAAAATGTTCACATAGTCCGCAGTATCGTGAATGGCCACTGCCCAGAATACTTCAGGTGTGGGTGTATCCGCAGACGCCCCACACTGCCACCCCCTAACAATGAGCTTAGATTGAGGGAGAGAGAAACCCATGAAACCTATGCGAAAATGTCCGTTTGGCATGTCTCCCAGGTATCAGGAATGGACCACTGCCAGTTTTTAGTGGTGGGTGCGCGCAGCGCCAGACGCTAAAAAACCGTTACCCAAAATTTGAGCTAGATTAGCTGCGAAGAACCTCTGCGCACCCATTACGATCAATGTCCGGCAATAGCGCCAGGTATGTGAATTGGCTCACTGCCAAGAAAATTCAGTGGTGGTGGCTGATCCGCAGACGCCTCAACTGCCGCCACCCGCAAAAATGAGCTAGATTACCTGGAGAGGAGAACCCCCATGAACCTATTGGGAAAATGTTTCGGTCTTGTGCCATTGCGTTGTATCGCTGAATGGCCACTGCCAGAATAATCAGGTGGTTGGTGTCTCACAGACGCCCCAACTGCCCCCCGGTCAGCTTGTATCTTTTAGATAGATTACTGCAGAAGATAGATAATTTAGTCTATTATATACTTCTGATTTAGTGCGATAGGAAACCACTGCATCCACGGTCAGGCTTTGCTGTCTCAAAACAAAAAATACCTTTTTTTTCATGTTGTTAATTTGCAGAATAGAATCTTTAACAACATCTCCGAATGCACAACAAGACATTGATTTGATGAAACAACATTACTTCCCTTATATAAAGCAACTTCTTCTCACCACTTTCAATTTCTCATATACAGTGTATATTACTATATATAGTGGTTATATATACAGTACTATCCACTGCAGCGAGCCCCACTTCAGTGGACTATAATGCAAAGGAAGAAAAAGCAAGAAGTGTCTTCAAAAATCATGCGGCAAGACAAATTTACCTGAATAGTTTCTGCTCAAAACATACGGCAATATAAATAAAAATAAAAATATTACTCACAAGGTCCATCATCACAAGGTATGACACAAAGGTATTTTATTTATAAAACTGAAACATTCATATGGCATTCATTTACAATCCCAAATGCACATATTGCCTCCGCAATTTAGGCAATTCAGCTAATTAAACATTTTTATTATTGCATTTACCATCTGACTATCAAGTATTCAAAATCATCTTAATAATCAACTTATCAATCTTAGGCTTCGAAACCATCATGTTTTATGCATTTATCATATTTGCATTTCTGAAACTTTACGCCCTTGCGCAGACTCCCAGAAAAAGTGAAAGTACAAGTTGTCGCTAATTAAAATTCTCAACCATGCAATATTAAGCTTGTATATAGACCAAACTTATGGATTCGTAGCATTCTATAAAAGTTTGGTTTTCCTACAGAATTCCCCGTCTTCACCTCCACATCAGAGTACTTCATCACTCCATGCTTCACCATCTGAATCGCGTCAGTACTTCCAACCTGCGAATATTTCTGTCACCTTCACGTCCATGTTCTCTGGTTGTTATTGGCATCTTTAAATTAAGCTCTCTGGTACGGCTGGACCGTTGCGAACCATGTGGCTTGCCAATAGGTTGTCCGTATCGAGACCGACCCATTAATCGGTTGGTGATAAAACCGTTGCCAGGCAGATGCCTGTCGCAGCACGTGTCCACAACCCGGTACATAAGTGTTCGTCGTACGCTTTCATCTCTAGGTTCTACGAGAAGGTGGAGCAAACCACAGTCAACCGCTTGACGTTTTGACAGTGATTTGTGGATGGTGTGTGGTGTGCTGTGCTGTGTGTGGGTGGCGTGTGTGCGTGCCGTGCCAGTTGCGTGCGTGCGCGTGAGAGTGATGCGAGCTTGTGTGTGTGTGTGTGTGCTGTATGTGGTGTGTCACGTGGCGCCGCGCGGATGTGTGTGGTGCTCGTGTGCTGTGCCGCGCGATGTGTGTATCTCCTCTCTCTCTCTCTCTCTTTCTACTCTCTCGTCTCTCCTCTCTCTGCTCTCTCTCTATCTCTCTCTCTCTATCTGTGGTGTGTGTGGTGGCTGTCGTGATGTTGAGATGTGCGCGCGCGCGCGCCCGTGCTGTGTGCGGTGTGTCTGTGTGGTGTGTGGCTGTCGTTGCGTCGCGTGCGCTGTGCGTGCGTGCGTGCGCGTGTGCTGTCGCGTCCGCCGGCTGCTTGTGCTGTGAGATTGTTGAGAGAGAGAGAGATTGCTGTGTGTGTGTGTGTGCGCGCGCCGCGCGCGGTGTCTCTCTCTCTCTGCTCTCTAGTGTGAGTGTTGGCGGTGTGTGTGTGTGTGTGTGCGCGTGTGTGTGTGTGCGCGCGTGTGTGTGTAGCGTGTGACGTTGCGTGTTGACCGTCATTGTCGTGAAGGGTGGGAGAGATGTGTGCTGTGCGCGATGTGTGCTGTGCGCGGGCGGCGGGTGTGTATCTCTCTCTCTCTTCTCTCGTCTCTCTCTCTCATCTCCTCATCTCTCTCTCTCTCTCTCTCTCCCTCGTCTCTCTCTCTCTCTCTCTCTCTCTGCTCTGTGTGGTGCGTGCGTTGCGTGGCGCGTGTGGCGTGCCTGTTGTGTGCGTGCGTGCGCGCCACGTGCGTGCCGTGTCGTGGCGTGCGCGTGTGCGTGCGTGCGTGTGTGTGTGTGAGGAGAGAGCATGCCTTGTGCGTGGTGTGTGTGTGCTGTGTGTGCTGTGTAGTGTGTGTGTTTGCTGTGTGTCGTGTGTGTGTGCCGCGGCGTCCGTTGTCTCTCTCTCTCCTCTCTCGTTGAGTGGTGTGTGTGTGTTGTGCTGTGTGTGTGTGTGCTGTGTGTGTGTGTGTGTCGCCGCGCGCGCGTGTCCTCCTCTCTCTCTCTGTCGCTGAGTGCTGCCGTGTGCGTGTGTGGTCGTGTGTCGCGCGCGCGCGTGTGTGATGTGTGCTGGTGTGTGTGCTTGTGTGCGTGCTGCCGCGCGCGCGTAGTGCGTGTGTGGGCTGAGAGCGTGTGTTGTGCGTGCATGTGTGTTCGCGGGCGCGTGTGTTATCTGCTCTCTCTCTCTCTCCTCTCTCTCTGCTCTCTCTCTCTTCATTCTCTCTCTCTCTCTCTCCTCTCTCTTCTCTTCCTCTCTCTCTCTCTCTCTCCTACTGCTCTGTTGTGTGCGTGCGGCGCGTGCGTGTGTGTGTGTGATGTGTGTGTGTGAGAGAGAGAGCTGGAGAGAGGTGCTGGGCGTGTATGCGTGTTTGTGCTCGTCTACAGTGTGCCGCGGGCGCGTGTGTGGTATATCCCTCTATCTTCTTCTTTCTGCCTCTCTCTCTCTCTCCCCTCTCTCTCTCTCTTTTCTCTCTCTCTCTCTCCTCTCTCTCCGCCTCTGCTCTCTCTCTCTTCCTTTGCTCTCTCTCTCTGTCTTTCTCTCTTATCTCCGTCTCTCCTCTCTCTCTCTCTCTCTCTCTCGTCTCTCTCTCTCTCTCTCTCTCTCCTCTCATCTCTCTCTCTACTCTCTCTCTCTCGTCGCCTTCCTCTCTCTTCTCTCCTCGTCTCTCGTCTCTCCTTACTCCTCTCATCTCTCTCTCATCTCTCTCTCTCTCCATCTTCTCTTCTCTCTCTCTCTCTCTCTCTCTCGTTCTCTCTCTCTCTCTCTCTCTCTCTCTTCTCTCTCTCCTCTCTCTCTCTCTCTCTCTCTCTCTCTCTCTCTCTCTCTCTCGTCTCTCACTCTCCTGCTTCTCTCTCTCTCTCCTCCTCTCTCTCTCTCTCTGCCTCTCTCTCTCTCTCTCTCTCCTCTCTGCTCTCTCTCTCTCTCTCTCTGCTCTCCTCTGTCTCTCCTCTCTCTCTCTCTCTCTCTCTCGTCTCTCTCGCTCTCTGGTCTCTCTCTCTCTGCTCGTCTACTCCTCTCTCTCTGTCTCATCTCTGTCTCTCTCTCTCTCTCTCATCTCTCTCCTCTCTCTCTCTCTCTCTATCTCTCTCTCGCTCTCTCTGCTCTCGCTCTCTCTTCTCTCTCTCTTCTCTACTCTTCTCGTCTCTCTCTCCTCTCTCTCTCTCTCTCTCTCTCTCTCTCTCTTCTCTCTCTCTCTCTTCTCTCTCTCTCTCCTCTCTCTCTCTCTTCTCTCTCTCCTCTCTCTCTCCTCTCTCGTCTCTATCTCTGCTCTCCTCTGGCTCTGCTCTCTCTCTCTCGTCTTCCCTCTCTCTCTCTCTCTCTCTCTCCTTCTCGCTCCTCTCTCTCCCTCATCTCTCTGTGTGTGTGTGTGTGGGTGGGTGTGTGTGCGCCGCAGTGTGCGCGCGGCGGCTCGCGCGCGTGTGTGTGCTGTGGTGTGTGTGTGTCGTGTGTCCCGCGCATAATCAGGCAATGGAGGTATGAGTGAGTGTCGAAACAAGTGCGAAATACAGCCATAGTTTGATTAGTAGCGCGATATCGCTGCGGGCAGACCATTTGTCGGCGACGACGACGAAGCGCCTTTACCGCGTGATGCGTAACGACATGTTATTTATAACGCAGACGTAGCCATCCCATACTATCGTCGACGTGACTTAAGAGGCAGTGCGATTTCTTTAATACATCGGCTGCATAAGAATACGACGTGGAGTCCGCTCGTACCGCTTCTTCGATCAATATCATCCTCATTAAACGTATAATATCTACTGTCACATGCTGGAATTAAAGTGTTACCTGAATGGCTGGGGTGAAGTGAAGCAGGGGTCACTGATTTTGTGCGCGGCGGCGGCTGCGCGCTGCTGCTACTAGGCCTCATTATGTTTTCATTGTCATCAGTGCTAAATACATATGATTTATGTATGGCATTTATAACATGTGTAGTAATCGTTTATGATTCCTTCTTTAAAATAAAAATATTTTGTGGCTAAATGCACCCCTTGACTCTCTTTACATATCAACATCTCTTCTTACCAAAGGGATCGCCTTAGTCTCTACCAGGGGAGTATAGGCCCCCTCAAAATCGTAGGCCCTGCCAATGCGCCACCTGCCCCCCTCTGTTGCTGGGCCTGTATATAGACTATTACTTACTATAAAGACGCTGTCTACTATACTATAGAATACACTCTAACAGTAGATAATGTAATTATCAGGTCTTAACAAGTTACAGTCATGCCTGCAGACGTTTTTATGCTTGCAAAGTTTGTTATGTCATCACCTATTATATAACGCTATTAGTACCAACACATGAATTTAGAATATAGCACAATAAAATGTGGAAAAACTAAGAGTCGCACTAGCTCACATTTCCCGCTGCTCCCTTGGCTCTTCCAACTAGGCATAGGCAGCTGTATCACCGTATACATAGTAAGCTAGAGTGACGCAATTAATGTAAAGGCAACTCCATGGCGCACGCGCATTGTTTCTTTTTGGGGGGGGAGGTATCCCTTCAGAGTGATCTGCATGGCCAAGCAAAAGTAGCAATACTAAGCCACATGCTGTTATTATCTACTTTTGATGCAGGCCATAGGCCCATTCGCGGCGTCTGCACGATACACCCACTACTGAATTCATTCTGGGCAGTGCCTTCACGAGATACGCTGAGTATGGCGGACATTCTTCTTAAGTGGGTGCCCCGAACGGTTTCCATTTCCAGCTAATCTAGGCTCGCAATTTGGGCGTATCTGTTTTTTAGGCTCTGGCGCATGCGCCCCACCACTAAAAAATTATGGCAGTCGTCCATTCCTGAACACCTGGGACGCATGCCGAAGCATTTTCCCAATAGGTTCATGGGGTTCTCTCCAAGCTAATCTAGCTCACCTTTCTTGGGGTGGGGGCAGTTGGGGGGGTCCATGGCGATAGCACCCAGCCACTGAATTATCTCTCGGCAAGTGGCCATTCACTGATACCCTGGGACTCATGCGAACATTTCAAATGCGTGCCAGAAGGTTCGCTTGCACTAATCTCTCCCGGGGCTCATTTTTGGGTATCGGCTTTTTTAAGCTCTGGCGCATGCGCACCACACTAAAAATTCTGGCAGTGTCGGCATTGGCCTGACACCTGGGACATGCCGAACATTTTCCAATAGTTTCATGGGGTTTTTTCCTTTCCAGCTAATGCTAGCTCATTTTGGGTGCCTTTCAAATGACGGGCCACTGCACCAGCACCACTCAGCGGCTGCCTGCCAGACTTACATTTCTACATGGGTATGTCACGAATGCATTGCTATATGCGAAATAAAAATTGGTTTCCTTTCCAGGGTAGGGCTGACCCCGCCTGGCTCCCGGTCTATAAGATTGTTCATAAGAATCTGCATATTTATACAAAGAAACAACTTACATTTGATTTATTTATAGTTAGTGCTTCGGTATCATCTTTAGACTTTGAAGATTAGTTTCTACGAGGTTTAGTAATTAGGCTCTTAGGATACTAATTACTAGAGTCTAATTTAGTTTTATCTAGTACTGCCCGTGTTCGAATCATCCCGCTTGTAACCATATATTTCTTTACGCTTGTTGTTCCTGACGCGACGTGAGGCCTATAGATGGCGTACCAACACTGATTTATTCCGCATTCCGCTACATTCCGTTCTGTATAATATTGTTAGCTTGTAACAAATTCCTCGTAGCTGCAACTGTTAGAGCGTCGTAAACTAATATCGTGAACGTCGCGGTTCGATCCCGCCGTTGCTAAAATTAATTTTCCATTGTTTATTATTTACCTGGCTGGCCGGGTATATAAGATAACTCATAACAATAAATAATAATCTGTCCATATACTGTTTTTTGCAGCTTGTTCGTAATATTGTTTCGTTAGGCTTGCCGACTGTCAGCACNTATATGTGTGTACACGCGTGTATATGCGTGTATATGTGTGTACGCGCGTGTATATGTGTGTACGCGCGTATATCTGTGTGTACGCGCGTGTATATGTGTGTACGCGCGTGTACATGTCTCTACGCGTGTCAGGGGCGTGTACAGAATTTGTAGCAGGGGGGGGGGTCTAACCATAACCCAAACTTGGGAGGACGCGAAGGGGCACTACCCCAGAGTATGTGTGTACGCGCGTGTATATGTGTGTACGCGCGTGTGTATGTCTGTACGCGCGTGTATATATGTGTGTACGCGCGTGTGTATGTGTATACGTGCGTGTGTATGTGTGTACGCGCGTGTATATGTGTGTATACGCGCGTGTGTATGTGTATACGTGCGTGTGTATGTCTGTACGCGCGTGTATAG
>NW_014577869.1:3774-6181 GCF_000485595.1 Priapulus caudatus
ACGCACGCACGCACGCACGCACGCACGCACGCACGCACGCACGCACACACACACACACACACACACACACATTATGAATACAATCTGTAGTAAGGCTACGCGTATATGTGTGGATTACAGTGAAGCGTTATGCTACTGACTGAACGTGGGTTAGAGCGTTGTTGTACTGATTATGCGTAGGTTAGAGTGTTGTTTCTTTGTGCCCCAATGGCTGCTATAAAACTGTAATGGATGCGTCCTACGTTACTGCCCTAAAAAGAAAAAGACAGGATGACAATTGGAGGAGGTCGGGCAGGGAGGGGGTACATAAAGAGGGTTTCTCCTTATTTAACAAGAAGGAAGGGTGGCAACAGGAGGAGGTGGTACGGGGAGAGGGGTACGTAAAGAGGGTTGGCGTGGGCGGGTGGGAAAGTCAAACATAATTGGGGGTCGGTGCGGTTTGGCCAGAGAGAGGAGGGTTGAGAGAAGGAAGTAAGGGGGGAGAGTGGTGGATGAGGGATGAGGCCTGGAAGGGCGGAAGAGATGGGAGGGATGAAAAGAACTAGATTCAACTCCTTCCCCGCTCCTGTCAACATTGATTCTCCCCTTCTTCTATTACTTCCTGTCATTTGTCTTCTCTTCGTCTCCTCTTCCTCTCATACCTCTGGTCTTCTCCCATCTCTTCCTTTCCTTCTTTCATCCCCGTCTTTCCCTTCTATCCCTCTGTCTCTTCTTCCCACCCCTCCTACCCCCGTCGCTCTCACCCCTCTCTCTGTCTCTTCCTCTTACCCCTCCCTCCGTCTCTCTCAACCCTCCTCCCTCCTTACCTTTAATCCCTCCTCCTTCCGTCTCTCTCACCCTCTCCATCCTCCGTCTTTTCTTCTTAACCCCCTCCTTCTGTCTCTTCCTCCCACCCCTCCCCCTCCGTCTCTCTCACCGCCTCCATCCTTCTTCTGTAGCCACCACCAAGTTGGCCTACCACGCACCAGCGCCACCTGTCGGTGCGATTTCTCACTACTCACCCCATCGTCGTCGCTGCCGGCAGCGCCACGTAGCGGCTCGCGCGCTCCCGGGGAGACGCTCCTTCCTGTCTCCTCACCTGTCCCCATCTCCGGATGTCGTCTGCAACGAGGTCAAAGGTCACGGTTTGCTAGCAGTTGGTCGGCGGTTTCATTATCTACAGTATTTTTGTTTGATTTTTTAAATATTTTAAAAATGTATTTATAAATTTTAAATTAACATTTTTAAATGTTTTATTTATTTGTTTAAGGTACGCGTTGGCCTTAGCCTATGCCATCTCGGGTTCCACGAATCTGTATTCATGGTTCCATGCTTAGCTAAATACGCGCGAGGGTCGCTCGGACCGCTTCCTCTTATGTTTTTTGTTTTATATTATTTTTTTATATATATTTTATTATATTTTTTTTCGTATTTTATTTATTTTTTGTTGTTTTTGTATTACAATTTTTATAATTCATTTTATCAAGAGTCCATACTAGAGATGTCTCCATAATATCTCTATTATGGACTTATTATGATGTCATTGCACGTTATTACACATTATCAACATCTTATAACACGTCTACTCTTCGCTGCTCTGCTTTACTTCCCATTTCATCGCATCAATTCGGTGTGGGGGGCATACATGTGTATTTCCTTACTGTTCAGTACTCTTTTGTGAAAGACTGGCAAAGATGAACTGTTTCAACGTTCTAACCAATCTAACCAATTTCCGATAACCAAGTTCGAGATTTTCTTTTTTCTTTTCAAAATGGCCGCCGACGCTAAGGTGACCTTGACGTATTTGTTCTTCGTCGCGATGACAGAATCTGAAGCCAGTTCTCTGCCTCCGCATCCTTATCGCCGCCGCAGCAGCTGTCTGCAGGACAATTGGGTGATCACGTGACGTGGGAGCGGGCGGCAATTGGAGCGGCGTGTTTTGTTTGATGTTGGATTTTGCCGATGATGGGAAAGAGTATTACGTCATAGGCGTCAGGTGTGTGTGTGTGGGGGGGGGGGCGTTAATCTCTCTCGCGCATTCCGTCAGTATCTTATTGGGTTTCCTTGCTCTTTCGCTTTCTTTCCTTCTTTCTCTCTCTCGCGCCCCCCCTCTCCTTTTCTCTCTCTCACTCTCTTTAACCACCGAGATCCGATACAAGCTCCGAGCATATGCACACGCACCCACGCACGCACGCACGCACGCACGCACGCACGCACGCACGCATTTATAGGTGTATAGGCAGTGATTACGTGCCCACGCACGCACGCACGCACGCATTTATAGGTGTCTAGGCAGTGATTACGTGCCCACGCACGCACGCACGCACACACGCACGCACGCACGCATGCACGCATTTATAGGTGTCTAGGCAGCGATTACGTGCCCACGCACGCACGCACGCACGCACGCACGCACGCACGCATCTAT
>NW_014577869.1:6479-11928 GCF_000485595.1 Priapulus caudatus
GGTTGGTCTTGTTTTAGAGAGCAAAGAATTCTGCTTAATGCAATACCATGAAATTATTCTAGACTCGCAGGCAAAGTAGAATAATGTAGTCGTGAAATAGCACTATTTTCCCGTTTTTCCGTTGTACACTCTAGGTATTATCCGCTCTTGATATATATGTATATATATGTGTATATATATATAATTAGCTATGACACGCACCTGCCGCTAGTCATGGACCGTCGCGGTCTCTCCTCGATGACGTCACACTCCTGCAGCGCCCGCCACGTGTCCAGCTTCTCTTTCCGTGTCACACACCTCCTCCTTCTCCTCCTCCTCCTCCTTCTCCCCCTCCTTCTCCTCCTTCTCCTTCTCCTCCTCCTCTTACTATTATTCCGCCGCCGTGGCTCCTTTCGTCACTGTTCAACGTTGTCGCGGAGGCTTCCTCCTCTTCTTTCTCTCTCCTCGTCTTCCTCTTCTCTCCTCCTCTTCGTCCTCTCTCCTCCTCTGTTTCCTTCTGCTGCTGTCTGTAAAATGGTTAGACGTGTGTGCGTGTGCGTGTGCGTGTGCGTGTGCGTGTGCGTGTGCGTGTGCGGCACGCGTGTGTGTAGCTAGGCAGGTAGATGGATTGCAGGGGGCTGCTGCTGCTGCTGCTAGTTGCTGGCTAGTTCTCTCTTACACAGACTCCCGCGCTCTCACACAACAACTGCCAGCCCCAGCTCTGCAGACGACATAATGCGTAATCACGTGACCCTCGCGCCGACCAATGACGGGCCGCGGGGAGGGTGCTGCCACGGCAGCAGCGGCCAAATCCCTGGTCAATCTAGCGGACAATGGACAATGGTGGACAATAGAGGGAAAATAGAAGGAAAATAGTGGACAATTGGGTTGACAGTGTGGGGACAGTTGGGGGGGACAATGGTTCCTTGATTGTTGATCGCGTATGCGTGCGCGTGTGCTCGTGTCACAATGTCGGCACGTGTCCACACTGATTGTGCTTGTCGCGTGTATGTGATTGCGCGCACGTGCGTGCATGCGTGCGTGCATGCGGGCGGAAGGTCATGTGCGCATCTCATATCTCTCTACCACCTCTATTCCTGTCGCGTTATATCTCTCTCTCTCTCTCTCTCTCTTTCTCTCTCTCTCTCTCTCTCTCTCTCTCTCTCTCTCTCTATTGGTGTCTCTCTCTCTCTCTCTCTCTCTATTGGTGTCTCTCTTAACGCTCGGGCTTTGATGCACGAACACGCGCGTGCAAGTTTTATTCTTCGTTTCGGGGTTTTTAGTTTCTCAGTTTCGGTTTTTATTTTTATGCCCATTTCGTTTTTCGCTTGTATTTCGCTGTTTCCACCTCGGCGGTCCGCTCCCTTTCTTCCTCGGTCCCCTCTCTTTCCCTCTGACCCTCCCTCTCCCCGTGTCCCTCCTCTGTCCTTCCTTCTCTCCTTCGGCCCCTCTCTCTACCCCATGCGCCCCTCCCTCTCTTCTTCGCTCCCCCCTCTCTCCCCCGTGTCCCTCTCTCTCTTCCCCGCGGCTCTTCTCTCCCTGCCCCTCTCTCTCCCTTGCCTCTTCCTCTCTCCCCTCGGTCCCCTCCATCTCCCTCCGTCCTCCCCTCTCTCTTCCCCGCGGACCCCTCTCTTCCTGCCCATCTCTCTCTCCCCTGCCTCTTCCTCTCTCCCCCTCGGCCCCCTCTGCCCTTCCCTCTCTCCTTCTGTCCTCTCTCTTCCCCGCGGCTCCCCCTCTCCACGCCCGCTGTCCCATTTGTGCCTCTCTTATCATCACCGGGATCACACAAAGGGAGTAACTATAGGGTGCAATGAGTGCCTCAGCTGCAGGACCGCTCCCAGCCGCGGGCCAACCCCTCGTGACCGCGTTGCCACGCTTCTTTTCTAGCAACCGGCAGTTAGATGCGATATGATATGACTACTAGGCACTTTAATTTAATTTTGTTTTGTTTTGTTAGGGTTAGGGTTTAGGTTAGGTTAGGGTTAGGGTTAGGTTTTTTTTTTCAAGTGCCTAGTAGTCATATCCTAAGTGCCTAGTAGTCATATCATATCGCATCTAACTGCCGGGTGCTCTTTTCTACGCTGCATTCGTTCAACATCTTCTCAGAGAAGGGGGAGGGGGGGCGAATAGAATGACGTTGAGGGTACGCGTGAACTGGCGTGAGTTTAGACTGAGCCAACGTCGCTGTGAGTGCAGCGCGGGTCTGCAGTAGCAAACGTTACGCGCCAGACTAGATCGGTTGGAAGACAACTAAGTGTTTTTCAGAGCGAATCAGGTTGCGTGAAAATGCTGACGTCATGACGTACTAGTCGACAAAGCAGCTCAGCAGAAGATAATAATAATAATAATAATAATAATAATTTTATTATATTTTAACATTATAATTATTATCATTATTATCAATGATAGTAAATATTCATAAAATAATAATTATATGAGATACCGACGTAACAGTCTGTTTATTTATCAACCATCTGATGATGACGTGATGCATTCTGACTAAATGAATAAAATTTGTCGCCAAGCGTCGTGTGACAATGACACTGTAATTGGCAGTTGCCATGGCAACGAGTGCGTCGTGTTGTTTATCTAGTCACAGTGTCATTATCTAATTGCCTGTAACGTAAAAGGAGGCGCCGGCAATGTATATATATATATATATAAGAATACAGTGAGAGAGGGAGAGAGAGAGAGCGAGGGAGGGGGAGAGCGGGAGAGAGAGGGGGTGAGTGATAGATAGAGATGATTTCGGTGGAGGAGGGAGAGATGTGGTCGAAAGAGGTGCAGGGGTAGGAGGAATAAAATTAAATTAAAGTGCCTAGTAGTCATATCATATCGCATCTAACTGCCGGTTGCCGTGGCTGCGCTTGCCTGCATGCAGTAAAACCAGAGATCTAGAGACGATGCGTTGATACTTTAACACGTTACTGTTGTAGAGTGAGGACATTACAAGGGGCTTTCTCTCTGATCGAGAGGGAGAGGGAGGGAGAAAGAAGAGGGAGAGGGAGAGGAAGAGATGGAGAAAGAGGGGGCGTTTTCCCCCCACAGTTACAGGGAAAGGGTTGAATGTGGTTTCTTCGATTTTAGGGGTTTCCTTGCCGTTAGAGGGAGAAAGTTGGAGAACGTTTTCGCACTGTTAGGGGAAGAAAGTGAGTTCGGTTTCTCCACTGTCGGAAGGAGAAGGTTGAAGGAGGATTCGTCTTCATTAAAGGGAGAGGGTTGGAGGCTTCCTCTTTATTAGAGGGAGAAGGTTGAAGGTTTTCCTCTATAGTAAGACGCGTAATTTGCCGTGCTAGTCGTGGATTATAACTAGGATTACACTAGTGACCTTGATTTCTGTCTCGCGATCTCATTATGCTAATTAATTTGCCAGTAATTATCTTCATTAGCCTCATTAACTAATCACAATTTCTCCGTCGCGATTATTCATAATTTCTCTCCGGATTTTATTTGTTTGACGAACATTGTTTTTTTCATCATTAATGACAACGACACGAATATCACGAGGTGTAGATACTATGAAAAATGTTTCTAATGAGAGCAAACATTCTCTCTAACATCCAATTATAACATGAATCCGATATAAATAATAATTATATAATAAATCGTAAGAGTCTTACGGGAATTTTTCGCTTACAGATGAGTTGCACTGCGCATGCGCGTGGTAGAGGCGCTGCGATCGCACGCTGGCCTACCTTGGCTAAGGCAATCATAGAAATAATATAGATAACCTATCCATATTAAATATTATTATATCTTTTATTTATATATAGGTTATCTATATTATTTCTATGAAGGCAATGTAGTAGTGTGATTAGTCTAGCTTATTGGGGGGATGATTAATATGAGCATTTCTCCTCATGTTTCCTATCCCTTCACAGCTCTTCCTGTTATTACAGGGGTTCGTTATTATTTCCAAGCATCTGCAAGGCTTGTCCTACCCCTTCCTCTTTCTTTCTCCCCTCTTCCTCTCTTTCCTCATAGGGGGAGGGGGAGGATGTTAGGAATGAGGCAGGGTGAGGGGGAAGGCAGAGGTATGGGTGAGAGTGAGGGGAGGGGGAGAAGGAAAGGCAGGGGTAGGGATGAGCGGGAGTGTGAGGGAGGAGCAAGGGGTAGAACATGAGAGAAAGAGGCAGGATGAGAGTAGGGAAAAGGTGAGAGGGGGAGCAAGGTGAGAGGGAGCGAACGGGGGTACAGGATGGGATGGAGGGCCAGAATGAGAGGCAGTGGAAGGGGGAGAGGGAGAAGCAGGGGAGAGAGAGTGGAAGGGAGAAACAAGGGCACATACACAGTGGGAGGGTAAAGAGAGGGGGCAGGTCCTATATAGTCCTTGGGTGTTTACTTGCAGAAAAAGGAGGCGGATTTCTTTGACAGAATCCTGGGAGAATGTCGCCCAGAGCATCGCTACTTCAGAGTCGGTTACTATGGCAAGGGCTTCCCACTGTTTCTCAGGGTAAGTGCTGCCATCTACCAACCGAAAATGTAATAAATCGTAGCTTCGTAGCACTGTCGATTGTGTAGTTGATGGTGATGATGATCTTGATGGTGATGCTAATAATGAGGATGGTGACGATGCTGACGATGATGCTACTGCTGCTGCTGCTGCTGATGATGATGATGATGATGATGATGATGATGATGGCGTGAGGGATGAAGCAGCAACGCCACCTCATGATGCTGCTGCTGCTGCTGCTGATGATGATGATGATGACGACGATGATGATGATAATGACAATTATGATAATGACGGTGACGGTGACTGTAATGATGATAATGACAATGACTGTGGTGACAACAACGATGACGACGACGACGACGATGATGATGATGATGATGATGATGATGATGATGATGATGACAACATCAGTGCTGATGACACTGATCCCATTCTGGCTTCAGAACAAGATGTTCATCCACCGCGGGGGAGAGCTGGAGCAGATCGGAACCTTCCAGAAGCAGCTGGAGACGGAATTCCCGGCCGCGCAGTTCCTTAGCAACACCAGCAACGTTGACAGCGGCGTCATGAACTCTGATGGACAATGTATCCTCTCTCAACGCTAGAGAACGCTAGGGCGAGGAGGAGGGAGGGGGAAGAGGAGGGAGGTGGAGGAGGAGGGATGGGGTGGGGAAGAGTGGGAGAAGGGCGCGTGGGTAGAGGAGGAAGAGAGGTGGAGAGGTAATAGGGGGGGGCGGAATGCGTGGGAAGAAGGTGAGGGAGTACAACAGGAATGGGGTGTGATAGAGGACTAGATGTGGAAGGGTAGAGACGTGTAACAATGTTAACGTCTAATTTAACATCATATTTAACAACCATATAACAACCATATTAAACACCTCGTTTACAACCATATTAACACCATATTAACAACCGTGTTTAACAACCATAAACCATATTAACAACCATAAAGCCATCATTAACAACCATATTACAACCGTCGTTAACAACCGTGTTAACAACCGTATTAAAACC
>NW_014577869.1:14437-24116 GCF_000485595.1 Priapulus caudatus
GGGTTAGGGTTAGGGTTAGGGTTAAGGTTAGGGTTAAGGTTTTTGCATCAGGTTATGTGCGTGACGTAGCCATCAGCACGTATGCTGTACTGCTAGGCTGTATGCATTCAACTTTACTTCGGAGATAGCCGAGTTCGTGCGTGACGTACACTGACGTCACGCGAACCTTCGATGGCATGGAAACATATATCCACCTGGACACCTGCAGGTCACACGTGGGGTCACATGACTGTAACCACGTGGTGTCCCACGGCTGTATATAAGCTGCGGCGTCCAGCTCCAAAGCAACACAGAGCCAGCTTGGCTCAGTCAGGGAAGCTCGCACCCTCCCACTGCTCTCTAGCTGCTGGCGGCTTGTCCGCCCTGCTAGCTGACCATGTAGGGTGTAGCGGAGCTCGGTCAGAAGTCTACGCAAGGATACACAGCTCAGGACGATGATCACGCCGCTTGCTGCCCCCTTCCTGACGCAAGGATACACAGCGCGGAGCCAGCTCGGCTCAGTCAGGGAAGCTCGCACCCTCTCACTGCTCGCGCACGCACGCACGCACGTGTAAGTTCACACGCACGCACGTGTACGTGCGCACGCACGCAGCACGCACGTGTACGTGCACTACATAAACAGCGCTTTCTATGAGAACATGTGGTCATTCATCTGTAAATGTCAAGCAGCACGCTTTGCTTCTGCCAACCACAACAAATAACAAATACACGGGACCTGATCTATGACGTCACGTGAAACATCGCTATTAGGCCTGCGCGATGGCGTGTGCATATGTTTGCTAGTGAATTAGACCCGCTAAAATTCGAGACTGTTCGCTGGCAGCAATTGATCCGTGCGCCGACCTTTCGATTTGGCGCACGGAGCTTCCAGCGCGTGATACTTTCGTAGGACGTTCCCGCGGTCGCGTGCGCCTTGCCGCGGAATTGCGCGCAAGATTCGCGCTTAGCGGGCAGGATCAACACCTCTCAGGCATCGCTTCTCTGGTATCCGGTCTCTCATCTGGTTTGGTTATAGTACCTGCGAATGGACGCATCTTGTGTGTGTGATAGTTTACCACATCATTGTGAATGGGTGCGATAGGGATGCAGTATGACGTTTGGGCGTCCTGGGGAGTCCGGTTTTGGTCACCTGTGCGCATGAGCGTCTCCGTGCACACATCTTTAGATGTGTCTGCGATACCTAAAATTAAAATTAGCATTTTTAAATAAAATTAAAAATGGGTTTAAAAGTTAGGTCACGCTATGTTCTTCTCTACACGCGACCTCAAAGCACGGTATACTATCAGGTTCTTGTTTAACCAAAGGATCAACTCAAAACCGCATTTACGAATACTGGGGGGATTGTATCATGTCCTTGTCCTTAGTTTTGGTCTCTGTTTGCACCTCGCGTGTTTCAGATATCTATGACAATAGCGATTGAAGGCCATCTTGGTAAAAGTGTCCTGTTGTACATAGATGACGTATTTTTTCGCGATATTAAGCCCCTTAGGGGGGATTATGCAGTTTTGAGTATTAGAGCATCACGCTATTTATTATACCGTTTACGTAGACTTAAATTCCTTTTTATAAATGTAAAATCTATTAACACAAGAACCGATAACTGCGACAGCAATTTTTGCACTTTCATAAAATTAACAAACAGATAACACATCGGTAAGCAGTATTAACGAAATAAATTATCAGTAGACTATATCAGATATGCGTTACATAATGAATCAGTTGGATAAGCATTTGGCTTTGTGTTATGTTTACCGTAATATATTACAGTAACATACGTAAGTAAAATTAATTTAACTAATTACAAAACTAGGGAACGGTTGGAACTGGACAGAACGGGTGACATGTGCGCTCAAGATGTAGGGAGTTTTGGGCGAATATATAGGGAGAGATGTAATAGGAAGGTGATTGGGGATTCGGGTTCTGGGCGCGGAGCTGAGCACACGCGCGGACGCGCGTGTGCGCGTTCTTTGTCTGTTTGTGCGATTGTCTGATGATGTGGCTACACAGTGTATGAGTATTAAAGGTTGTACAGTTTACCACACAAGTTTGGATCTTCTTCATCATTTCTACGTGAACGCTCATTGTTGTTTACAGTTGGACCATCTACTTTCTCTATGATGTCCAACTCTTCCAACCTTTTCACCTCTTTCTCTAACTTCTCACGCGTATGATACGGGATTCTACGATGGGGCTGGGCCACAGGGCTGACATCTTCCCTGACATGTAACTTTACTTGGTAGCCCTTCATTCTACCGACACCACTAAACAACTCGGGATGAGACTGGATATACTTATCCACCGGCCCCCCTGACTCAACTTGACTGACACTTCCGGGTTTTATTATCTTTAGCAACCCAAGCTTCTGAGAAGCCTCACAGCTCAGAAGCGACGTCTGGCCGTGCTTTGACACATATATCTTTTCAGTGACACTTTCACCATTGCTCGACAGCTCCGAATCAAACACACCAATAACATTCAACTTGTTCTTCCCATACGCATTCACAGTTCTGTCACTGTCTCTCAGTTTCGGGCGGGGCGACAGCAGCTCGAATGTCCCTTCACTCATCATTGTGCATGACGCTCCTGTGTCCGCAACCATTGAAACTGGCACACCAACACTGAACACGGGTTTCCGAACTACGCTCTCGGATTCACATTTGAACACATACTCCTCCTGCTGGTCAGGGGCAGCACTAACATGTTTCACGTTTTCACTCGGGTTCCCTTTTGCTCTACACCAATTGGCAAAATGCCCAACTCTGCCACACTTCCTACACTCAACACCATTCGCTGGGCACACACCGCCTTCGTGTGGGAATTCAAATCTTCCACATCTGTAACACTGCGATTTTCTTCGCTGACTCGGCGCGGCACTCGTCGCGGCACCTGATGCGGCTGGCACAGCACTCCTCTTCTGGTATGTTTGACGCGGGCGTACGACCTGGACGTCTTCTTCTTCCGGATCCTCGGCGACAACGGCATTCGCATCCTCTCTCGACTTCAGCATACCCGCGGCTTGCTTCGACGCAACCTCTTCTAGTCGACCCTGGCTGAGGAGAGACTTTAACAGAATGTCTCCTTCTGTGAGGCCTTTCCTCCTCACCTTCGCAGAGCTACATCCGGAGATCAACTGCGACTTGATCTCGGACTCGACACTGCCCTCTGGGAACCTGCATAGCTCGGCTGCTTGCCTGAGCTTTGTGTGGAAGCAGTCTACGTTTTCACCATCAGCCTGTACGAGGCGACGGAAAAGAAATTTCTGGTACTCGACATTGATTTCTGGAGCAAACTTCTCACTCGGGCTCTTCTTTGCCTCTGCGTAGCTCTTGCCGGTCTCTTCTAGCGTACAGAACACGTCGTACGCGCGGTCGCCTATTGTGTGCAAGAGTATCGCCCTCCTCTGTTTGTCTGACTCAATCCCCATTGCTTCCAGGTAGATGTCGAGACGCTTGATCCATTTCTCCCAACGCTGGGCTGTGGACTGAGGATCGTTGTCCACATCAAACGGGGGTGGGGGGATGAGACTTGGAATGGACATGACAGATGACAACTTGTGGGGCCCACACACTTGACTGTCACTTACACACAAGACTAACAGTAACAGTAACACACCGGCAGTGACACTGACAGTCACAACAGTTCATCTGGGAAACCTGTTAGAAAGGGGCAGTTTAACACTTGAGCAAGTGGCAATCATCGACACGAGAGCGCACTTGGAGTTCCTGATTCACTGAGGCTGAGAACATGGTTTCAAGCATTGACATTGAAATCGTTGCAATCGGCAGCATGGGTTCAACTCAACTGTCCATTTCCAGTCGACACTGGGCTCTCACAGGGACATCCTTGGTGTAGAAGGTAAACAACCGACTACTCTACTTCGCGCATCCTCGTCGCCAGTTGTCGTGATCTGTGGTCACGACTATTGTGGGTATATATCAGAAACTTATCAAAGTCTGACAAAGAGATTACAACACGTTTATGCCGGAACAGGAGCCAACTTTATTCCAAAATAATATAACGCCACAGATGGCGCTCTAGTACACATGCGAGTGGCGCCGCCCGGTGGGGCGCAGCAGTACTAGTAGTTACAGGCTACTACAACAACCTTGAAACTTTATCTTAGAGTCGGATTCATTGATTCTATAAGAACTGGATATACCTTAATTTAAGTTGAAAATAACGTCTTCCCATTTTACAAATGCCCGTTTATCATGAAGATATTGTAACGGCGTCGGCTTCTTCTCTGCCGCGCCCTGCGCGCAGTTCGCTCGCCGAACTTTTCATTGTCAGATGTTTCGCTCCCCGAAAGGTGCGCGCAGCTTCGCAAGTAGAATCGCCGCCTCTAAAACGATCCTCTTTGGTAGTGTTCGCTGCGTCGGTAGTATTCGCTGCGTTGGTAGTACCCCTTCACGCGAAAGATTTCCCTCCCGCGCGTGCGTTGTGTAAGACTTATGAGATGGTGTGAGGATGCGTACGGTTACAGGCGTACTCTTCCTCGGCGGTAAGATTGACATGTAGACGTGAGGAGAAATGATGGCGCAGGCAAAAGTGTGCTAAGAGTGAATGACGTTTATTACAACACAACGAAAGAATGGGGAAGATACACACTGAACGCACCGGTAGTCAAACGAGCAGCTTTCAAAGAGCTTTCTGAGTCGTACTCACTCGTTTCGGCGCTGGTGTTAATTCCAGAAATATCTCCCGCTCAACGTTACGAGTAACTCGCTAAACTCCGAAATACACATCAGTAGGCTCCTGGATAACTCCCTACACAAACCCTCTGCCTCTAGAAGTCTCTCCTAGGATTAAGTCTCTAGAAAAGCCTGTAAGTAAGTCCCCTATCTATATCTATCTATCTATATTCTATCTATCTGTCTATCTTCTACTGCTTTATCTTCTACTGCTCTCGTTTCAGGCGCGCGGTGCCCTCTTATACCCCCGCCCTCTTACACCACCTAGGAAAAAAATCACGCTCGCGGCAACCTGCCTCATGAGTCAGCACTCAGTAGCCTATTACAGCGCACGCTACGTAGCACGGCCGCTCTGTCACGTACGCCCACCTAACACGTGATCAACTGATCGATCGCTCACTGGTCGAGCCCCGTGATTGGCTGTTCCTGTTTACCAGCTCAGCGGTCACGCTGCAAATGTGCTGTGGAGCTGGCCTTAACAAAACCAGAATACAGGTCTTATCTATCCCGCATAAGCTTCCTACTATTACAATAAATTGCGCAGAAGAACTCCCTATTATAATATCCTTCCCCGCCATTTCTAGCTCCTTTCCTTCAACCCTAACCCTTCCACGTCTATTACTGTTTCGCCGCTCCGCTTGCCCCGAACAATTTGCCGAAAGGAATTCGCTGAGCAGCGGCACTAAATCAACACTTCGGCGAACTCTACCACAAACACTATTTACACTCGCGAATCATTATCCGTAGCCCGAATGCTAGTCCCTGTACGCTATTTCGCGCCGCATCCACTGCGCGCGACAGCCACCCTCTCGGCTAGCTGCTCCGTACTACCTCGCGTGTTCGGTATTCGGTGGTTTCGGTGGTTTCGGCGGTTTCGGTGTTCGGTACTTTTTCCCCCAAACGTTATCCCCAAATTTCGCTCCCCGAATCTCTATTTCCCCGACTCTCGATTCGCCCGCGCCGTCACAATATTTATATGGCTATCCACGCCCGTAGGAAGGTATATGGCATTGGGTGGGGGGCAATGGGTTATACACGCGCTTGCGAGTCTGCGAGGCGCGTATAGCGCCGAGATAGTGATATGGTCTAGAGTCTAGACTCTAGAAGGTGGTTGTCCCCCTTCTAAAATAGAACATTTGTGAATATCAATATTGAAATTTGACGCTTTCTCGTGCATTCTGGCATTGCAAATGTTAGATTATGCATGCTTGCATATGTTTATGTAACAAACTGTAACATACATACTTAATGTATGTGATGAGCAATACATAATGTCCAAGAATAGATATGTCTATTCGGTCGGTGTGTCTGAAAACTGTTTTTAGTTATTTTTGGACAATTGATTGTGGCTGTAAACAACTTTCTAGAAATTATTGGGGGGTGGGGGCATGCCGCCCCTGCCCACTTAGCAATTCTGACGTGTCAATAGCGTACACGACAGACATTCAGACATCCCAACCGCTCGCTCACTCAATAATATAATTGCCATCTAGCCCTATCTGTGTCAAAGCAATAAATGTCGTCCACATAACCGAATCAGGTAAATATACGACCTTTGTGCTAGCAGAGCAGTTAATATAACAAAATCTCTGATAAGAATAGCTCGCAGACGACACTTCATTTTCACGCGTGCAACCTGTCGTCTCATACATGTAGTGCGTTGCCGTTCAACACGCGTGTATACATCAGTGTAATTATTGTCCACCGCCTTTGTGAAAACCTGCACTTTTATTAGGATCAGGTCAATTAAGTCGACTTCGACGGCAACAAGGTAGGAATACGGCGGTTAGGCCACCATCAAGCATGGTTTTGCAATTTATCTTTGTCTGAATGTAAACACACTCCGATCAGAGCAAACAACGTGGCCTACAGTGAGGCTTTCTTGTTCCGTAAGCTCGTAACTATATGTATACTGTAAACTATTATCGTAAAAACGAAAAATCTGGCCGCTATAATTGACTAATCGGCTACGTGTTATAGTAAAATATTACCAATGCGATCATTGAAACAAGTAACTAACTATCCAATATTAACTAACTTACTATATATACAGCAGCAGCAGCAGCAGCAGCAGCAGCAGCAGCAGCAGCAGCAGCAGCAGCAGGCGCGTGGACGTTCACTGCAGAATAACAAGAATTAATAAATCCGACGCTTCATTATTATTCCCCCACACACAAACCCTCCATTCTCCCATCCATCCACCCATTAGTACAGCCCTTGTTGTGCTGTCCGCTCCCCGGGGGGGTGGGAGAGCCCGTGTGAGGGGGAGGGGGAGAGCCCGTGTGAGGGGCTGACTGTGTATAAATGTTACCGACATCACGAAGCTACACGAGGTTGTATATATATATGTACATTAATTTCGCTGTTGAAAAGCAATTTTGATTATTGCTCCAAATTTTCGCTCGCGTTATTAATTTATGCGCGTCTAGTCGGTGGTGGGCGTAGTGGTGGTGTGGTGGGGGAGGGGAGGCGGTGTGTGGGGAAGGGGTGAAGCGAAGAGTGTGGAGGGGTGCGTGTTGGGGAGGTGGTGGAGGAGGCGTGTGAGAGACAGGGTAGGAAGGGGCGTGAGGAGAGAAAGCACCGTGCTAGTCTTTGATGATCGCTTAATCCTTAATCCGCTTAATCCTTCATCCCTTTGTTGCTTTAATCATGGCCGATGACGCAATTTCCGTTATCTGCTCCCATCAACCATGTCAACAAGAGCAATCGGAGATAGCAAACCTCCGCCACAGCGTAACTGCCCCCCCCCCATCTTGCTGGTACACCCAATATAGAGTTTGATGAAATTTTCAGAAATTTGATTTTAAAAAAATCCAGGATTTTAAAAAAATCCAGGATTTTTTTTTGATGAATTTTGAATGCGTCCGAAGTCTTTCCCACAAAAAAATTTAATCAAAATCCGTCCGTAACTTTTTGAGATATCCTGTTGACAGACAAACAAAGCAACGAACAAACTAACAGGGGCGAAAACATAACCTCCTTGGCGGAGGTAATAAAATATCGTTGTATTGCATGTTGTATTGTTTAGTATATATTGTAATTTGTATAGGAGGACTCCATTGGTAGGCCGTAGTTAAGCGCGGGCGTTGCCATGACAGTCACTGTGGCAAAGGACAGAAAGATGCGATATGATATGACTACTAGGCACTTTAATTTAATTTAATTTTTTTTTTTATTAGGGTTAGGGTTTAGGTTAGGTTTAGGGGTTAGGTTAGGGTTAGGGTTAGGGTTTTTTTTTTTTTTAAGTGCCTAGTAGTCATATCCTAAGTGCCTAGTAGTCATATCATATCGCATCTAACTGCCGGGTGCGTCACTGTGGGGGTAACGACCACGTGACGCCGATCACGTGCCAGGTCACGTGTCCACGCAGGTGGGAGCGGTGGGAGCGTCAATGACACAAATATCACGTGTCTTGATTGGTAGAAATCACGTGTTATGATTTGGAGGCGGCGCGTGTTACAGTCACGAGACCTGATTGTAGGGTTAGCGTGCCTGCTTCTCTCCCTCTCTCTCTCTCTCTCTCTCTCTCTCTCTCTCTCTCTCGCTCTCTCTCTCTCTCTCTCTGTCCGGTGCTGGCCTGGAATGCAATGGACAAATTAAAAACAGTGCGAACCGAAACCATGGTACAATAATTATATCAAACATATGTTTAATTGAAACCTGGAACGCTTAATGTACTTGGGGTGGGCTCCAGGGGGGGTTGGGGAAAAAGGCACAGTACAGAGAGTGGAGAGGAGAGAGAAGAGAGAGACGGGGGAGGAAGAAGGAGAGAGGAAGAGAGATGAGAGGAGAAAGGGGGAGAGAGAGAGGGAAGAGAGGGAGAAGACCGAGAGAGCGGGGAGACGGAGAGAGGAAGGGAGAGGGAAAGAGGAGAGAGGGAGAGAGGAGAGAGGAAAAAGAGAGAGAGAGAGGAGAGAGAGAGAGAGAGAGAGGAGAGGGAGGAGAGCAGGAGCGAGAGAGGAGAGAAGAGAGAGAAGCTAAGAGATTGAAAGGCTGCGGGGGTTGATATCGCCCTACTGGCCTGGCCTGTCTGCTGCTGCTGCTAGCTCTGCCGGGGCTGCTGCTGCTGGGCTGCTGCTGCTGGTACTGGCTAGCTAGCTGGCTGCGTCAGTGCTGCTGCTGGCCTGCTGCTGCTGCTGCTGCTACTGCTCTAACTGGCTGCTGTGCTGGGCTGGGCTGCTTGCCTGCTGGGCTGCTGGGCCTGCTCTGCTGCTCGCTGCTGCTCTGCTGCTGCAGCAGCAGCTACTGTACTAGCACTGCTGCTACTGCTGCTAATATTGGGCTGCTCCTGCTTGCTGGCTGCTACCGCTGCTTGGCTACTGGCTTGGCTACTCTAACACTGGCACTGCTACTGGGGCTGCTACTGCTGGCCTGCTCGCTGCTAATGCTAGCTCCATGCTGCTAACCGGCTGCTACGGGCGTGCTGCTTGCTGCTACTACTACTGCTGCTGCTGGTGCTGCTGCTAATGCTTTGCTGCTAAGCCCTACTGCTGCTGCTACTGCTGGCTGCTGCTGCTGTGCCTGGGTCGCTAATGCTAGCGGTATGCTGGGGGCTGCACTTGGCTGCTGCTGCTGCTATGCTACTGGCTACTTTGCCGCTGCTCGCCGTAGTCTAACGGACATAGCCAGGTGGTCGGCGTGTGATGCACGCGGTCATCATCTTGGCTCCAGTAACCTCCGCCGGTTGAAGCGCGAAGCATACAGTAATCTCCAAATTGTTTTATGAAAAAATACTCGATGCAGGCCCCGGAGAAATTGGCGGCATGGGGCGGTACCATAAGGCGCGCGTAATAACGTGGTCGAGGCGGTGGCTGGCTTTGTGCCTGCCTGCCTGCCTGCTTGCCTGCTTGCCTGCCTGCCTTGCCTGCCTGCCTGCCTCGCCTGCCTTCCCGCTGCTGCTGGCCCTGCATGTCTGCTCCCCTGGCTTGCTTGGCCTGCCTGCTGCAAGCGCTGCTGGCCCCTGCACTGCCTGCCTGTATGTTATGTAT
>NW_014577869.1:24428-42497 GCF_000485595.1 Priapulus caudatus
CTTCAACCAACACTATTAAACACCATATCCCTACACCCAACCCATAGTTCCGACTCACCCATCATCTCGACAACCAATCATACAACAACCATCATTAAGCCAGACCCCAATACGTTCAATCACCCCATCGATCTCAGACAACCGTGTTAATCAAACGCATAAATTACGGACCAACCCATATTAACCAACCATACTTCAGACACCGCACCCATCATTGACCAACCATCACTTCGCATCAACCCCATATGTGAAAACCATATTGACCAACATATTAACAACACATCATAAAGCAGCATAATAAAGCAACGCACAATTTAACCCAACCATAATTGACCCAACCACTATTGACAACCCATATTACACCGCAATCATTGACAACCCATATACCAACACACATGACACCATATAAGACAACGCATATTAACAACCCCCATCATTCGAGCAACCACCTTAAACAACCCCATGATTCACAAGCCCATATCTCGCACACCATATAAACAACATATAAACACACCCCAATATAAACACACCATATTAACACCATCACTTGACAACCACTCATACAACAACATCCCTAAACCAACCATATTAAACCCATCATTGAGCACACCCGCATATATACCAACAAACCATGCTTAAACGAACCCATATTCGACAAGCCATCATACCCACCCCCACCATATCTCACAAACCCCCATCATCCCAACACAACCATATAAACCACCCCATACTAACAACCAACCATCATTACACACACCGCCATCACTCTGCACACCACCCCCGCCATCACCTTCAACGCAACCACTACTACAAATACGCATACCTTAACAACGCCAGTATTAACAACGCATAATTAACACACCACTATAAACCATGACAACATCATTAACAACCATCCAAAACCAATAATTAAAACCATACACGCATATTCAACACCAAGCCGCTGCTTAACACACCGCTCGTTACACATCAGCGAGAGTTTGTTCGTAACTCCCGCCGCCGCCAGCCACATCCCAGCGTGGCGTCGGTGAGCTCCGCATCTCCCTGCCCACCCACCGTGGAAGTCGTTCGCCACCAGCCGGCACGCCTCTCCCCGCCCGCAAGGTGACCCCTCTTCCACTCGCCTACAACAGTGTGCGCCAGCTTCCAGCTCTCTGACCTCAGGGTCAACCCGCGAGACACAAGGCACGCTCGAGCAATGAGTTTCCCAACGCTCAGTCGGCGTGTCGTCCGACTCGTCCCATCCTGATGATCTCTCTTCTATCTCTCGTATCTGTCTCTCTGTCTGTCCCTGCCTGTCTGCTCCTCCCTCTATCTCTGTCTTCATCCATCTCTCTCTCCTCTCTCCTCTATCGTTTCTCTCTTTGTGCCTCCTCTCGTGCTGTCCCTATCTCTCTTCTCTCTTTCTCTTCTCCTCTCTCTCTCTCTCCTCCTTTCTCCGTCCGCAGAACACACACACTGCATCAAGCGCATCACACTCTCTTGTTTTTCTGCAGACCTCGCTGGATACGATCGCACCCCCTACACCGACTCTCTCTCCTGTTTTCTTAGCAGAACCTGTGTACTAGAGCGGCACCACCCTACACGCGATCGCTCTCTTGTTTCCGCAGACACCTGTGTATCAGAGCGCCACCTAGCGCGCTACCTACACGACGCTCTCTTGTTTCTTACAGAACCTGTGGATAGAGCGCACCACCTACATGACGCTCTCTTGTTTCTTACAGAACCTGTGATAGAGCGCACCACCTACATGACGCTCTCTTGTTTTCTTACATAACCTGTGGATAGAGCGCACCACCTACACGACGCTCTCTTGTTTTCCGCAGAACCTGTGGATAGAGCGCACCGCCTACACGACGCTCTCTTGTTTTCCGCAGAACCTGTGGATAGAGCGCACCACCTACACGACCACGCACGAGCTTCCCGGCATCCTGCAGTGGTTCGAGGTCACCGACGTGCAGGTGGAGCCACTGTCGCCGATCCGCGCCGCCTGCGACACGATGCAGACGAAGAATCTAGAGCTTCGGCAGCAGATCAGCGACGTTACCGTGGCGGCGAAGTCCGGCGGGAAGAAGCTGATGAACATCACGGATTTCAGTCGGACGCTGGGTGGCGTGATCAACGCGGCGGTGAACGGAGGGATCCGGAATTACCAGGAGGTGCGTCGCGCGCGAGGCGTTCGCTTGTTTTGCAAGTTAGCGGGCGGCGCTGTTAATTTGGGGAGTGGAGTGGTGGACGGATTTTATTTCGTGTTCGAGATTCGATGAGATTACATTATTGAACAGACTAAATATTTGATTATTTGAATGCTTAATTGATTAAGTAGTTGATTGATTGATTGATTGATTGATTGATTGATTGGTTATTAGTTTGATTGGGAGATTGATAGATATATTGATTGATTTGGCAGGTGTTCTTCATGCCAGAGTTTGCAGACGAGAACATAGATGATATTCAATATATCGATCGTCTGAAGATGCTGATGAACGAACAGGTAAGTTGTCAGCCAATCACACTCCCCGAAACAACACTGTCATCCAATCACATGGCATGATACAACACTGTCAGCCAATCATATACCGTGAAAAAATGCTATCAGTCAATTTAAACACTTCAAAACAACACTCTGCCAATGACATATACCGAAACAATTCTGTCGGCCAATCCCACGCCCCAAAACAACACCATGATGAGACGATACACACTTACGATGCAGATATTATATCAAGAGCTCATAATAGATATATATATATCGCGTCTTACAGCTTTCAGGAGAAGGTCGTGCTGTTTAACTTCGCCTTGCTCGTGGCGCTCTGGCTGTCGCGTGTTCCGAACATAATACCCGGCTGGGGAGCACTGTTCACGTGGGACGGAGAAACGTGAGTGATCGCCATATACTGTACTTACACGTACCGTAATAGGGTCCAAGGCAGACTATAAACATATGGCGTGCATATATTATCAGGAGTGTATAATATATGTATATATATATATATATATATATATATATATATATATATATATACATATATAATAACGGCATATAATTATTAACAGCGAATGTTTAATAACAACGACCGTAATATATTACAGTAACATACGTAAGTAAAATTAATTTAACTAATTACAAAACTAATATATATATATATATATATATATATATATATATAGTCTTCGCATGACCTCAGATCTTGGGCTCTATGATAACCAGGTTTTAGTAATTACCGATCCAAATTGCGTGACTGGTTTTATTTCAACAAAATCCTCCTTCTCCTTCCTTTCTTCTCAGGAATTCTGCTTTAGTGATGTGTCCATCTGTAAGTAGCCAAGGTATATTAAGTACCGATCTGTGAATGCCCATGCTGTACTAAGTATATAATATCCATGCTGTAAACGGGTTGGTGGTTATGACGCATATGAGCAATTCAAAAATAAAATTGAAGAAATAATCGTCCCCTCCCTACTGGCTCCCTTCCTTTCCCTAAGAGACACTCACGTATTTCGTCGACATACGGACATTCAGCCTCTCCGTCGCGTCAGCGACTCTAATGCGTGCTATATCTGACCGTTTCCTGGATGATGCTTATAGTGGCGCGCTGATATAAAGTACTGGTAGAATGGAGGCTGTAGAGGGGCCGATGTAATTTCAGTATTGCCTGCTAGTACGTCGTCGGTGACGCTCACGTCGACTCTGGATAACGACGTGATGGAGGTAACACCGGGCCTGCAGAGGAACAAAAGTACCGTGAGTACCACGCAGCTGGTGCAGACGCCCACAGAAGAAAACGCCATGTAAGTTAGCTAGGTTAATAAAGAATTAATACTACTAGTACTACTACTACTACTACTACTACTACTACTACTACTACTAATAATAATAATAATAATAATAATAATAATAATAATAATAATAATAATAATGATGATGATGATGATGATGATGATAATAATAAAATAATTTAAAAAATTCTGTTATTAATATTTTTTCAATTTCTAATTATACAAATCTAATATCTGATGGCTCGGTAGGCTAATCCAAGATTAATCGGCATATTCTCAAGCATCCATATTTTGATCAGCTTGCCTAATCGTTTTAACACCACAGCGGAGAGATTAACCTAGCGTATGTGGACACTGACGTGAACTCCATCGCCAACGACCATTACGAAGTCGAGGCGGAAGATTTAGAACAACCGGCTCAGCCCAAGAAAACGTTTAACATTCTCGTACGTCGCAGTGCCTCTAGAAACGTGTACACGGAGCTCTACCAGTGTAGCCTCTTTGGCTCCGCTACAGGGAGCTCATTTTTCGTACCCTCATTGTTACCATGATTCGCGCCAAGTCCTTCCACATCTTGAGTCCAATTGCCTTATAGTACCTGTGTACTATAATACTGGGTACTATATCTCTTTTACTTGTCCATTCTATCACTGCGTACTATTCATAATGTACTGTGTACTACTATGCTCTGCTACGTACCATGTACTAGCACTACGATGACCTACTATGTGCTAATACTATGTACTACTATGACCTACTATGTGCTATTGCCATGTACTACTATCAGGAGTGTATAATATTATATATCTATATTATACACTCCTGCTACTATGACCTACCATGTACTATGTACTACTATGACCTACTATGTGCTATTACTATATACGCTTGTTACACACAGCCCGGCAAGACGCAGAACATCGACAACCTAGTCCTCTGCAAGTGCCTGCTCATCTCCATTGCTTACTCTGCCAACATGGGCGGTACGGGAACTCTCACAGGCACAACACCTAACCTGGTGCTAGCAGGCTAGGTATATAATAGCTACATACGAACCCATGCCAAAATGGCGCTGTAAGCTACCGAGACCTGTGCAGATAAACATGTTTATTATCCTGCTCTAAAGGCTCTATCCTGTACCGGAAGCTGCTATTTATCGGTGAGTCCGATCTCTGACCAGCTAGAGGTGTTCGGACAGCCGGACGTTCCGCCGCAGGTGACCCTCTTCCATCGCTACAACAGTGTGCGCAGCTTCCAGTTTGACCTCAGGGTCAACCGCGAGAACAAGGACGTGGAGAATGAGTTCAAGGTCAGTGCGTGTGTCGATCTTCATCCTGATGATCTCTCTCTATCTCTCGGTATCTGTCTGTCTGCCTGTCTGCCTCTCCCTCTATCTCTGTTTCATTCTCTCTCTCTCTCTCTCTCTCTCTCTCTCTCTCTCTCTCTCTCTGTGTGTTTGTGTGTCCCTATCTCTTGCTCTTTCTTTCTCTCTCTCTCTCTTTCTCCGTCCGCACACACACACACACACACACACATCAACCAACGCTCTCTTGTTTTCTGCAGAACCTGTGGATAGAGCGCACCACCTACACAATGCTCTCTTGTTTTCCGGAGACCCTGTGGATAGAGCGCGCTACCTACACGACGCTCTCTTGTTTCTTACAGAACCTGTGGATAGAGCGCACCACCTACATGAACGTAAGTAAAATTAATTTAACTAATTACAAAACTTATATATATATATATATATATATATATATATATATATATATATAAGCATATCTTTTAGCTGACATATTGAATCAAGATGTGGAGAATAAGACAGAAAGGCTGTTGCCAACCTGTGGGATGTAAGAACTTCTGGAAGCAGATATGGAGCTTTCGGCAAACCATTATCATGATCGGAACACCTCTCGTGTTTTCCTTCATTCCCATCGCGTGGCCATCGTCGGTAAGTGTCCGCCACAATCCTATAGTTAATAGGCTTTCCTGTAACGGGATTAGACACATCCGTTTGCATGCTCCACGCATTACACTCGACCTAGCCGTGCATCGTTTTTTCACACATCTCCTACTAAATAATTATGGACCGCCATGTTTCCTTGTTGCCCCATGCCAAATATACAATCCTTTAATTGTTTTCACAATTCCTGAACAGAATGGACAGCTCGGCTTCTTATTCGCGTGTACACTGCCAGTTAACCATGCTAAATCACCTGCTATTTGTCGTTTCCCGACGTAATGTACGAAATGTACTTTCCTCTAATGATCATCCAAACTCCGCATCTTCTTCCAACGCTCCTGAGAGCTTCTGAGCCCGTTCGTCTTTCCCAAGTGCTTTATTTTGCTCTCATCCAACTTCTGTACCTCTAACGTCTCCCATTATGCCGGAACTAACTCCAGCAGTGTATCCAAGGTAATTCACTGTAATGCATAACAAAACAGCCTTACAGAATTAAGTATTGTTTAATTTTTATTATGTAAGTTTATTTTTATATTATAATGATATTCTTATATTTATATTTTTGTATTTATAATATTATTATATATATATAAGTTTTGTATAATAAGTTTAGAATTAAGAATTAAGTAAGAGTTAGGAATTAGGAATTAAGTTGCCGTATTGTCGCTGCCTTGTAGGAGGCTAACTGTGCATACATTATGATCTGGATGGCTGTTTATTGGATGCTTGAGATCTTTCCGATGGCCATCACATCGCTCCTTCCCGTTGTGCTGTTCCCGATGTTCGGCATAATGAACGGAGAGGAGGTGGCGAAAAACTACATGAAGGTATTCGAATCTTTATATCGTAGAAAAAGGATCTTCCCGTTACGTAAATTGTCATTAAATAGCAACTGTCGTGGTGAGCTATATGTACGCACATATAATCGTATAGTTGACGCGATATGTATTTAAATATGATGACAAAACACGTAAAACCTCACTGCAGCATATCGTATCTATTTCGCTCCAATAATCATTGCATGACCTTAGCGAGTCCCATAAAGATATAATTCTGGAGATAAGAGTTTTAAATAATACTTCACGCGTGCATAAGTAGATGGCACAGACCTCTGTGCTACAAGTCTTCCAAACAGTGTCACGCGGATTAGCCAGGGTATGCTCTTATATCATTTGCACAAATTTTGTGTAAATATATCACGTAAGATCTCTCATAAACTCTAGCTTCATGTGTAATAATTTTTCTTATGCATAGCCTAAATATATATACTGTGACCTAGTGCTTGTGCACCTATAAATATATAATCACTTACTATCTATAGTAATGCGTAAATGAATATTTACGAGCGGGTCATAGTTAGGATAATATGTCATCATAAAGCTATGATTTTCTTACGACAAAATATTTGAAAGACAACAGGTGAAGTAGAATAAGTAGGAGAATGAGTGATCGGTTGCGGTGAAACGGAGGAAATAAAACCGAATTTAGGAACAGATGAGAAAAACAGGATAAAATGGGATAGAATGCAATGAAATGAAGGAAAGGAGTTGATGCTGATAAACGAAAATTCTTACGAAATGGGCAGAGGAAACGGGACGATGAGTAGCATACGCGGGAAAGCTATAGGTAATACAAAGATATACAACAGAGCGGAGGAATTATCGATTAAGGTGAAAGGAGGGAGAACAAAAGCAGGACCAGACGGACCATTCAAGGAGGTAGTTTAACTTTGCTTGCAACGCTATGCTTACGGCACATTATACGACGTAATATCTCGAGAGGGTAACAAGGGAAATTTTCTAATCAAGGTAGCTAACACGGGCGAACCGCTGTCAATCAATCATTTTCAGGATAGTCAGATGCTGTTCATCGGAGGACTGACGATGGCCGTCGCCGTGGAACACGTTAACCTGCACAAGCGCATAGCCCTGCGCGTTCTCACCCTGGTCGGGTCAGAAATACGTTGGTACGTCAAGATCATAAATTAGATCTCAGTTTATTTATACTCACTATTATCAAGATACTCGGTCGACCGCGATGATCTGTTTGATATGTGGCTTGGAGAAACATGGACCACGGAGCCGCAATGCTTTTCTGACTGTCCGTGCCAGTGGTGGAACAAAACTAGGGGTGTTTGCAGTGAAATTTGTTTAGCGTGTCTGAAATACCAATAGAACTGTGCTCTTACGAGATTTCGCGTCTCAGCCATGCGACTACCGAAGAGAGACGGTGCTTAACTGAAAGAGACGAAAAATCTACACCGTATCCAGACATTAAAAAACTGCCAACCTTGGAGTGTTATCCCAGAACCAACAAACTGTTAGGTCTGCACTGGTCATGATTTACATTAAAATGTATGCGTATGCTTTGGCATATATATATATATATATATAATATATAAATATATATATATATATGTATATATATATATATATAGATGTATATCATGAGCTCTTGTTTATATCACACAGAGGCATGTTTCTTAGAAACCTCACAAATAGTTCCAAAATCAAGTCTAAATGCTCTAAAGTAAAACTTTGCTACTCGTATTTATAATGTTTCGATGTTTAATATTCAATTATGATCAATATTCAATGTTCAGTTATGATCATTATTTAATGATGATGATTTAAAGTGTTTTCAAACTGTGTTTGTTCAACTTGTGTGCGAGTTAAATTGTGTGATTTTGTGTGTTTCTCGTGAAGATCGATATCCTGAATGGAGCGCTTTCAATGCACGACCGTCTAGTCTCTGTAGACTGGCGCCCATTCCATGAGGAGCTGACCAAGAAGTTCAGAGAGATGAAGCAGAGTGTGAGGAAATCGGTATGCATGGCCCAGTCTAACTTCGTGATGATAACTTTGTCTTACTACAAACTTAAGTAGTTCCAAAATATATTATTGACTCTCTATTTTTGTTCTCAGTTGTAATTTTCAGAATGATTAGTACATAATGATGCACAAATTCTATAGTCCTGAAACATTTTATTTACATTTCTACGTAAAATAATATATTATAATGTTTTCTATAATGATAATTTCTTAAATTTTTCCTATTTAGAATGTTATTCTATTTCCTCGTCTGTCTCCGCTATCAGTCGATCTTGTCTGTCCGTCGATCTATCTGTCCGTCGGTCTGTCTGTCCGTCGATCTGTCTGTCCGTCGGTCTGTCTGTCCGTTGATCTGTCTGTCGATCTGTCTGTCCGTCGATCTGTCTGTCTGTCGGTCTGTCTGTCTGTCTGTCGATCTGTCTGTTCGTCGATCTGTCTGTCAGTCGATCTTGTCTGTCCGTCGATCTGTCTGTCCGTCGATCTATCTGTCCGTCGATCTGTCTGTCTGTCGGTCTGTCTGTCTGTTCGTCGGTCTGTCTGTCCGTCGATCTGTCGTGCTGCATCACTGATGCTTCGTTTCTCTCAGGTTCTCTTCCAGAGGAAGAGTTCGACGCCTCCCATACCGCAGCGTCGCGCCTCCGAGCAATCACAGCCTCCAAGTGGCAGCACCGGCAGTCAGGCGTCGCTGAGCGATGCGCAGCGGAAGCTGCCGGTCACGTACAGACGCCACGAAGCCACACGGTGAGCGGACGATGATGGTGATGATGATGACTATAAACATATGGCGTGCATATATTATCAGGAGTGTATAATATATGTATATATATATATATATATATATATATATATATATATATATATATATATATATTATCAGGAGCATATATATACATATATTATCAGGAGCATTAAGCCTAGCGCACACACCCGAGCAAAACGGGAAATTTTGTTTTCCAGCGTTTCGCGTTCTGCTCGGCGAGCAAGCGCACACACGCCACCCGACACAGCACACGACTGAGGGTGTGGATATATGTTTCCATGTTGCAAAGTATGGTCGTGACGTCAGTGTACGTCAGTGTGACGTCAGTGGCTATCCACCACCATAGACCAATCACGCACGCACATCCATGTATGCCTGGTACATCCATAATACGTTATTCCAATGATGCTGAATAGCGTAGCGCGTCCTCCCGCGGTCGTTATTTCTATAGGTCGTTGGTTCGAATCCCATCTGTTTATTTTTTTTATTTTTTTATTTTTCTATCTTTCTCCATTCAACTATTTTTTTCCAATTAACGCAAATATTTACATGATTTATTTACAATTTTTTATTACATTATTATTTTTTTTAATTAAATTAAATTTATTAGTGTTACTGAAATTTAATTAGGGTTAGGGTTAGGGTTAGGGTTAGGGAGTAGGGCGTAGCACGCAACCACCAGCACCATCAGCAGGCTGTATGCATTCAGCCGAGTTCGTGCGTGACGTCAGTGTACGTCACGACCATACTTTGCAACATGGAAACATATGCCGACCACAGCTGAGCAAAACATACAGAAACACTGCGTACAGCGCCGCTGTCACATGACATCAAAAATAGCCATCCAATGGACATCCAATTTTGTGTGTCATGGGATATTTTTAAGGATATTGATTGGAGACCGTCTGTGGCGTTTCGCTGTGTAGCAGAACGATTGACGCACACACCCGAGCAAAACGTACGCTCAGGCGAAAACACGCTCCGCGAATCAAACATTGCTTGTTTAGCGAAACACGCTCAGCTGAGCAATGTTTTTTGTTTCGGGAATCCGCACACAGCCACGAACATCGAGCGAAACACGTTTTGCTCCACGTTCAGGTGTTTTGCTCGGGTGTGTGCGTTAAGCATTAATACGCTCTTGATATTATACACTCCTCATCTAGGTTGTTTTCTTTCGCGCGCCGTTCACATGACAAATAATAAATTAAATAAATAATTAATTAACTAACAGTAATTAAGCCAAATTAAACAACGTTTACAGGTATGCGACCGATGGCACAGCGGCCATGTTCGTTGTCATGCTACTGTTCGTGTTCCCGTCCGAGAGACCAAACTTCTTCTGTCTGGCGGACCCAACAGGTATGTAGACTAATGTAGTATAACTATGTCACTGGCGTGGGTAAGAAGGAGCGAAGGAGAGAGAGAGAGAGAGAGAGAGAGAGAGAGAGAGAGAGAGGGACAGAGAGAGACAGAAAGAGACAGAAAGAGACAGAAAGAGAATACTGCTGCGGCCGCTACTGCTGCTGCTGCTGTTACTGCTGCTGCTGCTGTTACTGCTACTGCTGCTACTGCTGCTGCTGCTACTGCTGCTGCTGTTACTGCTGCTGCTGCTGCTGCTGCTGCTACTGCTACTACTGCCTCTTCATTACCGCTACATCCTCATCAGCACCTTAGCATCGTCCTCGATGGTACCACCTTATCATCTTTCTCACTTTCATCAGCATCTTCATCTGAGTGTGTTCGCCTGCTGCTGCTGCTGCTGCTGCTGCTGCTGCTGCTGCTGCTACTGCTGCTGCTGCTGCTGCTGCTGCTACTGCTGCTGCTGCTGCTGCTGCTGCCTCAACATCTGCAACATTCTCACTACCCTTATCATCTTCCTCTTAGGCCAAAACAAAATATAGGTGTGGTTACCGTTTCCCGACCGACCCTATTTATTCCCAGCGACCCTAAACATTTTATTGTCAATTTAATTTAAAGTAAAAAATAAAAAAATAAAAAAATATGAATTGGACAGTTCCTGCTTCAAAAGGCACAACGCACATCCTTCGGACATGGTTCGTAAATGTTTCAATAAAATAAAATGTTTTCCCTACCTACCTACCCTATTTTTTTTCGGCATGAAACGGTAACCACACCTATATTTTGTTTTGGCCTTAGCTACCCCCTCAGTATCCTTCCTTACTGCTACCCCCTTAGAATCTTCTTTACTGATATACACTCGCCCAGGCCTTCTCTTACCTAATAACTACTCCCATCCTCTTGTTTATTTATATTACCATCCCCTTTCCGACTCCCATCTCACCCTCTCTCATTCTCACCCATCATCTCCTGATTCATCAGATCCCCTGTCCTATCCCACCTCATTCATCTTCCAACCCCCTTCCCCATGCTACTCTCACCCTTAGCACCCCCAATCCCCTTTCTTGCTTTCTCTCATCTTCCTACCCTCTCCCCTATGCTACCTCTCACCCTTCTGCTTTTATAACCTCCTGTTTTTCCCTACCCCACCCCTCTCCTCTTCTTACCACCCGCTATGCTACTCTCACCCTTAGCACCTCCAATCCCCTTTCTTGCTTTCTCTCCCCTTCCTACCCTCTCCCATGCAATCACTACAACGGGGCTTCTGTGCAGGTTAACAGGCCCTTCTATCTTCTACACACGCGAACACACACGCGCGCATGCTCGCACGAACACACACACGCACACACACACACACACACACACACACACACACACACACACACACACACACACACACACACTATAACGAATCGAGCTGACTTCCTCTAATAACCAGTTAGTTACCTTATTTGAGTCCCCGTCCGTTCACGACATGGCGGCACGTGACGCACACGTGATCAATTTAATCGAATATGAATTGGTGGTACAATGCTATCTTAACAATAACAAAATAAAGCAATAATAATCTTCTACGATCTACATCTTTCCTCATTCTACATCTTTCTCTATTCTACATCTTACTCAATCTCTGTCTCGGCACAGGAGTCGGGACTTTCTCAGGTCATAAGCCAGCTACTGGTGGGTCTGAAGGACATGCCTCCCTGGCTCATCGTGATGTTACTGTGCTTCATGATCGCCAGTCTTACAGAGGTGGCCAGCAACACGGCCACGGCCACCATCATGATACCTATACTAGCCGAGCTGGTGAGTGCGTCGCCTACTAGAATAATCGCTTGCGATTTAATGATATATACTGTCCATTCGCTCGTCCGTCCGTCTGTATGTCCGTATGTCAGTCCGCCTGTCCGTCAATCCATTCAGTCGTTCATCTATTTATCCATCCATCTATCCATCCATCCATTATTTTGCTTTATATATTAGTATCATATACGTTTATTGATGTGACATTTTGTACTCTATATATTATGATTTATCTTTAAAGTCGTCTCATATTATGTTTCAGGCCGACACGTTATGCATACATCCCTACTACTTCCTATTTCCGGCCGTCATCTCGGCGTCGTATGCGTTCATGTTGCCCGTAGCAACGCCGCCAAACGCCATTGTATTCACCTACGACTTCCTGAAAATCTCAGACATGGTACGCCGCGACTATAGTATAGTCCGTTTGTTTAGACATGCTATTTCACTTTGGTATTTCCTTAGAATATTTTGTGATTACATTCTCCAAGAAAACACTTACTATATGTTTCGAGGTGCGCCCATACTGCAATATAGGGCCTACCGACATCACGGAAGTTGGGGGACGCGCACGTGTCGGTATTTTAGATTTTATAGGCCGTAGTGTGAAATACCAGCGTTGATACAAGGCATGCTTAGTCATTTAATGGTTATCATAACTGTCTGGTGGCTGCTAGAAAGGGATGGAGTGCATTGGTTATTACGAATTACCGGTCTATATCTATATCACACACGCGCGCGCACCGCCGCACGTACGCACGCACGCACACACGAACGTACGCACGCACACACACGCACGTACGCACGCACGCACGCACGTAAGCACGGCCACACACATACTCTGTTTCTCCAAGCACCTACGCGCCCTCTCGTGGATTCCCGTGAAAACAAATGCCGGCACTGACCGTGAGTTTGACCTTGACCTTGCAGGCGAAGGTCGGGGTCGTGATGAACGTGCTGTGCGTTCTCATCGTCACGCTGGTGGTGAACACCTACGGTAAATGGGTGTTCGGGTGGGGAACGTTTCCCGAGTGGGCGGCAAGCGATCCCATAAACCACCAGTGCTTCCCGAACGCCACGGCACCACCTAACGTGACCACAGCGTTCGCCTTGTCGTGATGTGTGACGCACGCACGATCCGCGTTATTCGACAACCTCGTATCCATGACAACGTGACGCATGGTCGGCGAGCGCAGACCTAGGACCTAAGTATTTCTCGGCGGAAGGAGCGAAGGAGAGAGGTTTCATTGAGGAATCTCAGTTGGTTAGTTGACGTCACCGTAGATGACGTCACCGCAGACGATAGCAAGCCGGTGAGTCTTTCACATTCTCCTTGGCTGCTCGCAGAGCGTGGGGCAACTGTGTTAAAATGGTTTCTATAACGCGGCGGATCGTCGCTTACACGTGGGTGAGGTTGTATTGGTCTTATATCTACCTGGAATACCTTGGACTTACACCTACCTGGAATACCTTGGTCTTACACCTACCTGGAATACCTTGGCCTTACACCTACCTGGAATACCTTGGTCTTACACCTACCTCTCAATGGAAAACGAATTTCAAAACATAGCGTTGACTGAAGCTAATCGAGGTGGAGTTTCTTGCTGATAAACGCATCCTCATAATCATCATCATCATCAGCAGCAGCAGCAACAGCAACAGCAGCAATAGCAACAGCAGTACGAGTAGTAGCAGCAGCAGCAGTAACGAATAAATGAACTTATACAGGAATTGTTACGCCGCTATAATGAATTTATTCTGTCGTACGTTCTGTGTATATATTTGATTACATTTCCTCGTTCTGAATATAATTCTACGTACTGCACAATTGTATGTTCGTGCGCCGATACGTTCCCGTTGCTTCCAGCCTCTAGAGATTATAGAATATTATAGCCCTACCGTTGTAAGACCCTTCACTTGGTAGAGGAAAGGGACTGCGTAAGGTGCAATCAAGAACGCCACGGCATTGTTGTTTACCGACAAACCTTGCTGCAACGTTATTTGAACTATGAATAATGTCGTGATAAAAACCAAGAACAAGAGCCGCAGAGCGTCTGGGCTCATCTGAGGTCTGTTGCTACGGTTATAAACGTAACATTTAAGTCGTGCGTAGTGAGACCTTTGTTAGGCGCAGATATGCAGATACGCAGTTGCGTACACATCATTTCAGCAACCTTCTGCATTCTGCATACCTCCCAAATCCCATTGGTTGATACAAATCGCGTGCCTGAAACTCCTGTTTTATGGTGCATTGTGACCCTAACCCTAACCCTATTAAAAAAAATTTAATTGTTGTAAACATTATTTGTTGTTATGAAATTGTTGTAAATAAATCATGTAAATATTTGCCTTAATTGGAAAGAAATAGTTAAATGGATAAAGATAGAAAAATACAGAAAACAGGTAAATAATAAAAAACCTGATGGGATTCGATCCAAGGACCTTTGAGCCGTAATCCTGTGCTGTAGCCGTTGGACTATATAGACACATTAGCTTTCCAGATTATGGATGTGCCATGAATATGAGAACACTGTGACATCATTGAGGCAGTTCAGGAATCCTCTTGAGGGTCAAAAGTTTATCAGACACTTACTCTTTGCACGTCAGTGGAAAGCACATTTCATGGTCCTTTCAATAAAGTTATAAAAATGGTAGGTCGGCGCTGAAACAAAAAGGGTTTTCACTCTGTTCATTAGGCCATGTCCTCAGAAAATGTCTGATATCTGACCTTTTTCCCACTGCCCTTTGACCTGTGACCTCCAATTTCGCACTGGTGATGGGTTTCCTGCCTATCACACTATACACCGAATATTAAGAGCATAGGTCGAGCCGTTCAGATTTGTGCCGCAATTCTGCATTTCCTCCCTATACCTTAAGTTAAGGAGGGAATGTTCCCCCTTCTTTTACACCTCTTGACCTTTGACCTTTGAACAGTGTGTCATCGTCAGTGTGTCATCGTCAGTGTGTCATCGTCAGTGTGTCATCGTCAGTGTGTCATCGTCAGTGTGTCATCGTCAGTGTGTCATTGTCAGTGTGTCATTGTCATTGTCATCGTCAGTGTGTCATCGTCAGTGTCATCGTCAGTGTCATCGGCAGTGTCATCGGCAGTGTCATCGTCAGTGTGTCATCGTCAGTGTCATCGTCATCATCGTCATCAGCATCAACAATGACTTCCCTCTGTAGCATTAACAGCATTCGTCACTGTTGTCATCGTCATCATCATCGTTGTCATCATCGTCATCATCATCATTGTCATCTTCGTCGTTGTCGACATTGTCATTATCGTCATCATTGTTGTTTTCATCATAACTCGATCGTATAAGCATGATGCTGATATTGACTAGGTGTGTGTGTGTGTGTGTGTGTGTGCGTGTGCGTGTGTGTGTGTGTGTGTGTGTGTGTGCGTGCGTGCGTGCGCGCGCGCGTGCGTGCGTGCGTGCGTGTGTGTGTGTGCGTGCGTGGTGCGCGTCCTGGTTCGTATATAATAATGTTGACCACCGCATACTTGCAGGGCTGCAGGTTACGGGCAGCTCTGTGGGGAGCAGCAGTGTAGATAGCGGAGTCAGCCCGGGACAGAGCCCGACCATGCAGCATCACCACGAGCTACTGATGCGGCAGAGCTGGTCATCAACGGATACGGAGCACAGCGCGCACTCGGCCGAGCATGCAGCCTCCGCCGCCGCGCCGCCGCTGCCGCCAAAGTCCCCGCGCGGAAGTAAGTCACACTGCCGTGGGAGGGGGAGAAGCCAGGGGGAGGGGAGAGGGGAGAGGAGAGAGGAGGGGGAAGTGCTAATAGTAGGGAGGAGTGGGGCAAAGAGAGGGAATTGATAGTAGGAAGGGAAGAGGGTGGGATGGTGGTAGGAGAGAAAGACGGGGAGGGAAGGGGGTTGTTATAGGGAGGAGAGGGGGAGGGGGATGAGATAGTAGTAGGAAGGAGTGGGGGGAGGGCAGGGAGGCAGGGAGCTACTGATGCGGCAGAGCTGGTCGTCGTCAACGGATACGGAGCACAGCGCGCACTCGGCCGAGCATGCAGCCTCCGCCGCCGCGCCGCCGCTGCCGCCAAAGTCCTTGCGCGGAGGTAAATCACGCTATAGGAGAAGCCAGCAGGGGGAGGGGAGAGAAAGGAAGAGGGGGAGAGGAGGCGGGGGAGGAATAGTAGGAGGGGAAAAGGGAGGGGTGGTTGTAGGGGAGAAACGGGGGGAGGGGGAGAAGGGGTGATGGTGGTGAGGACTGAGAGAGGCAAAGTAAGTCACGCTGCTAAAGAGCAGTAAGAAGCTGGAGAGGAAGCTAGGAGAGGAAGCTAGGAGAGGAAGCTAGTAAGGGGGATGAGGGTTGTTAGTAGGGAGGAGTTGGCAGGAAGAAATGTTGTTGCTAGTAGGAGAGGAAGACAGGGACAGGTGGTAATAGGAGGGAGGAGTGGAGGGAGAGAGGGGGTTAAACATAGGAGGGGAGGAGTAGCAGGAGGGGAGGTGATGGTAGTGAGAAGCAGGGGGAAGGTGGAGGAGGGGCAAAGTTGCATTCCAATAACGTTGTATATTACGAGATAATTATACGAACTAGTACGTCAGCGTCCCTTATCGATATCCCGTAATTTTATAAATAATATCATTAAGCTTATATAATAATATTTTAAGCGTAAATTTGGGTGAGTTGGAACATCTAGGTTGGTTTCACGATGTCACTCCGTCAAGAGTCGGTTGCCTTGGTTACGTTTCAGATTCCTTCGGCGGTTCGATGAGTAGTCTGGCGTCAAAGGAATCTAGTCAGAGTCAGAGCACCATAGATTCGCAGGACCCACCGCCACTGCCACCGAGGAAGGTGAGCGCGTGGGGACAGTCTATGTCTGAGCGAGCAGCGTATCGTAGAGAGCGTAGTGGCTTCATGCAATAACAAGTCGGCAATGGTCTCTATCTCTCTCTGTGTGTCTCTCTCTCTCTCTCTCTCTCTCTCTCTCTCTCTCTCTCTCTCTCTCTCTCCTCTCATCTCTCTCGTCTCTGCTTCTGTTTCTCTCTCTCATTCCTCTCTGTGTTTCTTTCTTTCTCTCTTTTCCTTTCTCATTTCTATTTCTCGCCTCTTCTCTGCCTCTCTCCTCTGTCCTCCCTCTCTCCTCTCTCTCTAATATATATATATATATTTTTTCTCTCTCATCTCTATCTATCTATCTCCCCCTCTCTCATTCTCCTCTCTATCTATCTATCTCCATTCTCTCTTCCTCTCTCTCTCTATAAATATATATATATATATATCTCTGTATATTCTCCATATAGTACGATCTCTCGTTTCTCGACCCTTCTATCTCCGCTGTCTTTTTTATTTTTTTTTTTCTTCTCTCCTCATCTGTATCTCTCACCTCTCTCTCTCTCTCCCTCGCTCATAATTCTTCTCCCTCCGCTCTCTCTTATCCTTTGATCTGTTCTCTCGTCTCTCTCACTCTCGCTCTTTCAACCATGCGTGCGCGATGCGCCCATCTCTCTCATCTCCACTCAATAGCTCTCTCTCTCTCTCTCTCTCTCCCTCTCATCGTCATTCTTTTCTTTTCTCCGTCATCTTCTCTCTCTCTTCATTCTCTGATC
>NW_014577869.1:43754-60430 GCF_000485595.1 Priapulus caudatus
TTCCGCGGATCCGCGGAAGAATCTCATCCCTGTATCTAATATGCCGGACCGTACCTCGCCTACTCCACTAACGAGTCTAGGGAGTTGCCTACGCCTACTCCCTAACCATATCAGATAGTTACCAGGGTACGTTCCGGTATATCGAACCGTACCCAGGGTACCCTCCGATAGTACCCTGGGGGACATAGACCCTATGAGCCTTACTGCCTGCCTGCCTGTAGATACCAAACTATAGGTCGTTGCTGTACTCGTAGTGCATTGCTATCGTATTCGCATCTTCTACACCTATCACCTATGCTTGCCACTAATGCTTTTTTCCAGGTTGGTTACTCCCTGTTTAGGCTGCTGCATAAGCAAATATCGAAGGGAGAGAAACGCCCTTACAGTGCATTGTGATCACGGTTTGTTTTCGGTTCGACTCAAGCCGCGTAAACCCTCGAATACTAACACATCGAATATATAATCTAAACATAGAAATCTTGCGCGCTCGCTCTCTCCGATTCGACCTTCGGCTAATTTCGATTGTTTGGCGCCAGAATTATCTATATTGATTCGAAGATGTTGTTGTCGATTGAGTAATTATTGTTTTGTGAGTATTATGTAATAATTGCGTGTGCGTTCTCCATGGTGAATCACCAAGGCGTGTTGTAATTCGCATGTTTCCAGGGTTTTATCTAGCCCAGATTTATGTCTGATTGTTGGATCCATTCCTAATCCAATTGCAGGTTTGAATTCGCAATTTGAAGGCAGACATATTCCTTTATTTAGCATTATTAGGCTTATTTTCCTTATATATGCCTTAATTTGGATGTATGTTTTTTACAGTGACCACCATTTGTTATGAAAAACCGTATCGTTGAGTAATCGATCACGAAAAAAGGACGGTGTCCGAAATTCACGGATGGGTCGGTTTTTTTAAATGAAATAAATTAATAATCAACGAATCAGATACCAGACACAAAAATGCACAGATAAAACCCTGGCCTCGCGTAAACGACACTCGCATCAGAGATGGCGGCCCGCTAACGTCTCTCCGTTTCAGGTCTCAAAAGCCGACGCTGGCCTCCCGCTCACCGGCGCCCCCTACGTACACCCGCGGTCGCCCGTGCACGAATCCTCGTCGCCCACCTCCCCCAGCCACCGGGTGGCGCCACTGCAGTCGTCGCCGTCCCACCAGGGGGCGCTGCCTCCGCAGCCTGTCGAGGCGGCGTCGTCGCGACTCCAACAGGTGGCGCCGGCGCTGTCTCGATCGTTCACCGTCGGCTCGACGGCCGTCGTTAGTGCGCCGATCGGCAGCTGTGTGGCGCCACCGGACAAGCCGCCGCCGCCGCCGCGTCCGCTCAAGTCCAAGTCGCAGCCGAACATCTTTGCGGCGGCGCCCCCTGGCGGCAGGGCCCCCGAGCGAGATTTGCGGCACATCCCGGCGCTGCCGCGGCGCGTGAGCGTGCCGCAGCAGCCAGGTGGCGCTGCCGTCAGCCTGGAGGTGCTGCCCGAGAGCGAGCGATTGTGAGGCGCCCCCTGCTGGCCACGTCTGCGGGAGAGCGAGCGATTGTGAAGCGCCCCCTGCTGGCCACGTCTGCGGGAGAGCGAGCGATTACGTTAGGGTTAACTTTTTGAACGTCATCGTCAACGTTATCACGTGACCTCCCTCCACGCCCGGGGGATAGCAACACCCGTAAAATACAAGCGAGTTTTCACGCACACGCGCACGCCAAGCAACTGGGTTTTAACCATGGTGCTAAAAACCAATTTGAGCATTGTCGTGATAGAATGCGCGGGTACACATCGTAGGGGACCCTTGATGTAGCGTGAACGAACAGTTTCCGCAAACAACTGCGATCAACATGGTTCACACACCGCATGATTGCCGGCACAGCATCACGCTAAAAATCAAAAAAGGTTTTATTGAATAAAACAGACTTTGTGAACAATTTGTGACGACTGATGCAAAATTCTGTTCATTACTCAGTCATGCTTAATTGTCGCCATCCAGGGGGTGACTGGCCGTCAGTTACACTACATATCGTGCAAACTCGGGTAGGGAGTAAATCTAACTGGTGTAAAGATAATATATATGGTAAAGATATCGAAATGTTGACCAGCATACATCGTATAGGCGTGTCATTGCTTGAGTTCTAATCCAGATAACTGCCACAGGAAGAAGCAGACAATAGTGCAACACGCTTTCAACCTTATAAAATCCAAGTTTGCCAACACACAAGACGATTATATAAGACATCCGTTCACACCAGATAAGTGGTACAGGGTCTTCCAATCAAAACGTAATGTTATATATATATATATATATATATATATATATATATGTGTGTGTGTGTGTATACAATGCAGTGTAATACAATATTCAGGCGGGTGATGATAATTATATGTACAATGTGATGTAAGAATATATATACCACGAACAACCAAGTGCTACTATAGACACACACGCACGTACACACGCACGCACGCAAGCACGCACACACACACCACTGCGCTTACACACGATTCATACTGTAGTTGGCTAGTTAAGGCAAAAGGTATGAAGATAAGGAGGGTTGAATCGTCTTGAATACTCAAGCTCGCGCACAGATGCACGCACCAACGAACGGGCACGCGCACTCGAGTAAATTCAATCTAATATGGACAAACGTCTTGTGAAGACTGGCATGGAATAGCGATCTCAACTCTTGATTTACAATGTGCACGCACACACAGTCACGCACATGCTCACGCACGGGAGACGTATCAAATCTTAATAGCAGAAATCTCTCTCTAGAGACATTCTGAAACAGGTATCATTTCAAAGTTTGGCAAGATCAAGCAAGTTGTGAAATTTTACAACACCGGTAGACTTACCTTGCACGCACGCGCGCACGCACGCACGCTCAATCATAATTTTACGAATATTTACAAGAGGTGATGCAACGTTTGGAATTCACCAAGGAGTAACCAAAGGACCACAATACTATAGTATTATGGGCTCTTTACATCAATGTCAGGAATTTGTGCACTGAAATCATATACTCACATACGCATATAATAGTAACAGTAGTATATACGTGGGCAATATCAGATTTTCCCGATATCGTGAGTAAATGTTGAGATTTCTGTCTGCTTATATAGCACCAGGCGGACGCGCTCCGTGGATTGACCATGGCCAATATAATAACCGATGACGTCTAGCTCCATTAGGAGTTTCCATTGGCGACACGAAAACATCTCTACTATCTCCCCCTCTCCTTTCCTTCCCCCTCCTTCAGTGTCTTCTCCTTCTCCTCCTCCTCTTCCTTCTCCTTTTCTTTTTCCTCCTTCTTTTCTTCTCCTCCTCCTCCTCCTCCTCCTCCTCCTCCTCCACCTGCTTCTCTTTCTCTTTCTCCTCCCGTTCCCTCTTCATCTTCGCCTGCTCTTGCTTCTCTTATTCTTCTTCGCTTCCTTTTCCGATATCCGTTGCTTACAAAACAAGTGCCGCGGAGTGACAGCGCTCATCTAACGTCTACTGCGGTGGCTCTGTGGTGGAGTGGTGGGATTCTAGTAAACCCTGTTAGTCCCAAATGTGTTCACATACGCGCCGAAACAGTGGAAGGCACAGGGATGGTATCAGGAACCTTCTCGAAGGAATGTTCGTTGGAATCGTTATGAAAATTGCCACGAGATGGCGCGTACGTTTAAGTGTCTTAAGATTAAAGATGGAAGCTCCCATCGTACGTAGTAGCAACAACTATTTGCAAGACAGAATAGGTAAGCACTCATCCATTTACCTACGCAAGCCTACAGGCTGCCTACTATACAGGCTAAAATAGAGAGCTGCCACCTGTAAGTAATTAATGCAGGCAAAAACTACACAGTACCACGATCTTTGATTAAATGTGAGCAATTCAATACCAGTGTTAAGTTGGACGAGAACGGCACCCGGGTAAATGAGTGAGTGAGTGAGTGTGACGGAGTGATTTGTGAGGTGAGTGGAGCTGAGCTGAGGTGTCCGTGAGTAAGTTAAGTAAGTAAGTAAGTACGGTGTTCGATAGAGATGAAGTGACGTTGGACCACAAAGTGGCGTATATTATTCGACCATAACGATATACGACCATGATGCTGTATGTAGCTACCGTGTAGTATATAATGTGAAGGCCAGTTAATTGACATATATATATACCTCTGGTATTCCTGTTGTTTGCGTAACACATGCAGAAATAAGACATAACGTAGTCATGTAAACACGCACAGCACTTCGTTTATTTGTAAGTGCGATAGCGGCAAAGTCTGTACCAAAACGAAAAGGGCGCCCCCAGGAAGCCCTCCATGCCCTAGCTCAGCATTGCACTATAAACAGGGACCGTAATGCAGGGTGACAGTGTACGGCAGGGAGTATGACAGACAGTACAGTAAACACCCGAGAAGAAACATTCTTAACGATAACAATTTACTATATCTGATCTTCCGTTCAACACAGCATCGATTAGTAGAAAGAAACGCCACCAGGTGGCGGGAACGAGTGTGATTTGCTTGCGGAGTGACGTCGTAAAATACGGGATATATGCTATCCCCCGGGCGTGGAGGGAGGTGACCGCAATCGTGCGAGCACTAGTGTTGAATAAGTGTTAGAATTAGGCTTAGGGTCAGGATTAGGTTAATGCGTTAGCGGTTAGCGGTTAGGGTAGCGCGCTGGTAGATTGGGTTAGGAGTTAGATTGGACGTTAGGGTTAGCGGTTCAGGGTTAGGATTAGTGGCGGTTAGGCTGAGTTCAGGCGTTTTGGGCATCATGATATCTTTGTCCCACACCATAGATTTAATTTTTGTGGATAGGGACCACTGACTATATATAGCGCGGCGACAATATTATATTGAGTGAATGAAGTTAGTGTAGATTTGTGCCCAACTGTTGACGCACGGACGCACGGCCGGACGGACGGACGCACGGACGCACGCTCATGCGATTCTACAAGCTGCATCTGACTATGTCAGATGAGCTAAAAATGGAGCGTATGTCACCAGAACCCAGGCTACATTGGTCGACTACTCGGAACTCGCCTCGTAATTAAAAGGGATTTTGGTTAAAACGCACCATCGTGTCAGTGCGTGAGGCATGCTATACTCTGAGGTCGAGTCAGGACTAGGAATAGTATCCTCACAGAAGGAAACGTGCGGTCGGCTGCCACACCTAGTCAGTCGCCCCCCCTTCCTCCTCCACCTCGCATGCTCCTACATATGATTCCAGCCGATGCTCCGAACACACACGCGCGCGCGCGCACGCACACATGCACACGCACACGCATTACACACAAACACGCACGCACGAACGCCCGCACGCACGCACGCACACACACACACACACACACATAATTATACACTCGCGCGCGCACGCGCACACATACCCCGGCACATACCTACACAGGCCCGTAGCCAGGGAGATGGGGGGGGGGGGGTTCGGGGGGTTCGCACGAACACCCCCACCTCCCGAGCAAAAAAAAGAAGAGGTCCGCGATCCGCGATGTGCCGTGTGTGTGATAAATAACCAAAAAAATTTCAGGGCAGGGCAGGGAGGGAGGAACCCGGGTCGCGGCACGGCTCTGGATATGATGCATGCAACGCGCTCGCGCTGGCTATCAACCAAGTGCTGCTGCAACCACACGATGTAGATCTATCCGGCGAAGGAGAGAAGTGGGTGACCGTGAGTGTGACAATTCTTCAATTTTAAGTCGTCTTTTTCCGCCTTCACGGAAGCAAGCAGTGGCAAGTCTGTGAAAATTGATTGATATGTTTAATATTCTGTATCTTGTCTTCAATTCCTTTAATAAACTGCGGGAAAACAACGTCAATTATTCAATTGACAATGTTTTGTTCCGCCGTGCTCAGGTGCTCTGTCCGAATTCGGAAACTTACGTTACGGCAATCACCGATTTCGGAGACACATGATGATGCATAATATATTTATTATTTGTAACACATGAGGAGCACGACCACGAGCAAGTGATGAGTGATAAGCTAAACTATCACTCAATGTTTTTAGGGTTCATTTGAAAATACTCACCTTTTTTTTCATTTGAAAATTTGCAAGAATTTCACCTCGGGTATGCACCAGATCGCTCCATTTTAGTGTAAAAATTGCAAAAGCTCCCTTGTGTGGGAGGGGGACACCCCCCTACCACAATCTCATCCCCCCCCCGCTCGGTCGCTTCGCGCCCTCAAGTGGTGGACCGGTGAAATAGGCGAACCCCCCAGTAAAAAGCTGGCTACGGGCCTGCCTAAATACCTTCACACGCGTGCACGTGCGCCTACGTACGCACACACAGTCACAAGATGGCTCCGTGGGTAGAGCTAGTTCTATAAACAATACACGACGTACGAGAAACCGCTTATTAAAGCCCGGCACTTCAACTCGCCTCTACCACTCCCGCGCCATCGCATCAATCCCCTCCAAAGGACAAAGGTCAAAAGGTCGATCACTAGGTCTGACCACCGAGTATCAAAAATAGAGCCGGCGCTCTGTCGTAGCAGGGCTGGCCAGCGAATAAACTGTTCGAAACACGGATGGAAACCGACACCGTACCGTGCACGTACCGGCAGCATACCGGTAAAGCTGTCTCCACACACGCGGCACGACACAAAAAATGCATTGTGATTTATATTATATATATTATATATTGATATATTAGCGCATTGTGTCTGAGCGCATTGTGTTCACTCTTGTTCAGTGATCAGAAATTATGCATGTGCTTAATTGTTGTCCATTGGCTGATGGTGGCGTGAGCAGAACACGTGATAAAAAACAATCGCGTTGAAACTGTCTTTCTCCGTACACGGCAGCCGGCAAAAGTTAAACTCATTTGACTTTCGCCGTCGCCGTGAAACCGGGCTGGCGCCGTGCCGTGTCAGTGGAGACTGCGCCTTAAGATATAATAGATTTGAAACTTTGCCGGTAGGGGTGAACGACGCCGTTTCCGTAGCGTTCCGTGCCGCGCCGAGTGTGTAGCGACGGGCCTTAACACTAACTAAACACTCGTGGCGTGTGATGCTACGATACTAAAAAATACACATATTGCACTCAATGTAATGACTAGAAACACAGTAGAGTCACAGTAGTTACAGTTCACACGAGTATACCTATCTGTCTATCTACCTGTCTGTCAGTCTGCCTGTCTGTCCTTCCGTCCGTCCGTCTATCTATCTTTCTATTTATCTATCTACCTATATTTCTATATCTATATCTATATCCACACACACACACATATATATATTATATATCACACACACACACACACACACACACACACACACACACACACACACACACACACATCGTGCTTGGTTGGCACCGACGGGTGGCGGCACCTGTTGGCGAAGATTGCAACCTGACGCTGGGTCTGCGTAGTACAACGTGTGCAGTTAGGAGGTGGGGATCGTGGCGTATGGTGGTGGCGGCGCGTGCCAGTGTGTTCTGTTCACATTCCTATCGCTGGGGCGTCGAATTCGTCGTCTGTCTACAGTCAGATTTTTACGTAACGCGTCCAGTGATTCGTGTGACGCCGTCGCTTGCCATCACGCCGCTTCGTACTCTACAGTCGCAAACCCGTGTTTGCAGACACATGCGTATAAGGGTCACACTTGGCCTTTCTCTCGAGTGGTAGTTATGCAGCGAATTACCGGATGTAGAAAACGGGCGCGTGACCGTGGCGGATTCTTTTGGGGGGACCCTTGACCTTTATTGACCTGAGTGACCTTGTGTGACCTTTGTGTGACCTTTCTATGCAGGTGTGACTGTGCTGATTAGTTAGAGTGCCGCTATATAGCTTTATAATTAATTATTTATTAATTAATTATGTGCAGCCCCTCGTTAGATGTGGTGGCGCCGCATTCATCTCGGTTTTGATTTTAGTTTCGTTAATGTCCAATAGATGGCGCTCGCAGAGCACAGTCATGACGTACGCCGGTTTATCACGTTATTACTATTATTTTTTCCCCGTTTTGTTGTTGTTTTTTGAGGGTTGCGAGAGTTGTGGGTTCTAGTGATGTGTTCACCGGCCACTATGTTCACGGTCTGGGGTTAGAACTGAGAGAGAAGTGTGTATCAGAGAGAATAAATATCCTGATACATCCCAGTTTTGTTCCATCTTGGAAACGTACCCTACTACCCTACTATTACCCTACTATTACCCTACTATTACCCTACTATTTTCACCACGAACCTCTAGACGTGCTGACGTCAAAACTGAGATGTGTCTCTGATTGGTCTCTGCAGTGTATGACGACGCTCAGACGTCACTGTGCCTAGATGGCGCCACGTGTCAGTATTCTGCCGAGGAGTTCCTACAGAGGAAACGCTGCGGAAAAAAACGACGTTAACCCCGGTTTTTTATTTGTACTTTTTTGGGTTTATTTATCACTACGCCGCTGAAGCTAGTTTTGCTAGATGACAATGAATTGCTTATATTACTCTAATGTTTGTCGATGCAATATTTTGCGATATGATTCGCGTGTGAGATTGTGTTGAGACTTTGCGCGTCTATTATGAAAATCTATCTCTCTGTCGATCTCCCTAATCCATCTTTCATCCACCTCTACATTGATCATCCGTCCGTCTGCGCGTCCATCTAAAAACTCATCTATCCAGGCAGTGTCCATTTATCCATCCAGCAATCCATTCACCTGCCAACCGCCCGCATGTACACTCACGCACATGCTCACATACACGCACGAACGTATGAGTGCACGCACACACACACATAAACACGCACGCACGCACAAACACATACATATATCATATATGCCATCATAAGATTCTATGAATAATAGTAGATGGATTGCTACGGGAAAGGCCATCAGGTGTAAGTCTGGTCGAGTACGTACGTGACTATGAAAGGCCATGATAGGTAATGAGTCGACAATGCTATACAGGTATAAAGGGCATAGGTCTTTACCTAATTGCAGTAAGACCTCCTTCCTGAAAACCTAGGTAGGAATTTCAACACCAGATTTTCACGTACTCATCTATCTAAACAGGGAGACCTGTTGACGTTACACTCTTCTGACAGCAGACCAGCACCATCACTGCAGTTTTTGCCGTAAACGTTCACCTAATGGTGCCACCTAGCGATGGACGCTGGAATCCAATATATGGATACACTGATGCAATTCCGCACCCAGCCCTGCTGGGAAACTTTCTAACATGTACATTTATAGTATTGAGTTACTGTGATTATAAATATTGACGCGTGTTATCGGGGGTTAGGTGGATACGCCAACATATTAAATCTCCCAACATTCAATCTCTTCCACATCAACCAACACAAACTCATCCCTGCTCTTTTCTCACGTGGTGGCGCCACCGTGCTTACCACCCCTCTCATCGTCAAAGCACCTCAGCAAGAATGGGAAGTATTCAGACACGGATGGTGATGGATCCTTACGGATGGAATGTCAGCGAGCTGGCATCGCCGATTAGTGACCACTCGGAGTCAACAAGCACGTGCTGCCATCTAGGATTATCCGTTGGAACTTTTTCTCTCCAGCTGAGCATCCCATGTAGGGCGGCTGCATCTCTCCGTTAACCAGAGGGCACTGCAGATGGATGATCGCACAGGAGTGCTGTCCGTTTCAGTGTGACTCGGTGGCGAAACAACGGAACACCCCTGGTGTCGTCTGCTGCAACCTTCACACCGGGATCGATCACCGTCAAAATAAAATGCGCATCTACACGTTTTTTTGGGGTGGGGTGGGGTGGGGTTTGTGGGTGAGGGGAATATTTACATGCGTGGGAAGAAGATGGCAGAGTGTGCGATGGACGGTTGTAGTGTTCTCTGGAGCTTAGCCCACCCTCCAGTAGTCAGGGTGTCGTCGTCAAGGTTGATGTCAAGATCAGTCGTCAAGGTCGATCGTCGTTATCCCAGCCATTCTCCTTGATCATGTGAGCTAGCTCGATGATGTACTTGCCTTCCTTGTACTTCTGGCTCGACTCGAACGCATGCTCCTGTGACACAAACATGGATGGTTTATTATCAGTGGTGGTAGTAGCACAATAGGGATTGCTTATTACATGAAGGCTTCCAAAGCTCACAGCATAGGAGTGAGATGAAAAAAAGGCAAAAGAGCAAGCGCCCAAACGAGAGAGAGTGTGAGATAAATGTGGAGGGAAGGAGGGAGGGTGAGCGCGAGTGTTAGAAAGGACGAGGGAAGGAGGGAGAGGGAGCACAAGATTCAGAAAAGTGGAGGGAACGAAGGAGATGGAGAGAAAGAGTTGGACACGTACGTATTTCCAGCCGAGCGTTGTCTTGCAGCACTCACAGAAGATGTCCGCCACGGCATGCAGGCCGGTCAGTAGCACCCTCTCCTCCGCCGGCCCACAACCCACGTTCACCCTGCAAAATTATCGCATGAAATCATTATCTTATCACACGTGCGATTGAATACAATTGAAGCGATAATTTTGTTATATTATTTATTTCATGGCGAGTGGAATTTTTTAAAGAAATTATTATCACAAGTGTGATTGACTACAATTAAAACGATAGTTTGTTCTATTATATTTATATCATGGCAAATGTAAGGGCAGTGCCAGTGTGGGGTCAGTGCAAGTGTGGGGTCAGTGCAAGTGTGGGGTCATTGCAACTTTGGGGTCAGTGCGACTGTGGGGTCAGTGCACGTGTGAGATTCCTGCGACTGCGGGGGTCAGTGTGGGTGTGGATTCAGTGCGACTGTGGGGTCAGTACGAGTGTAGGGTCAGTGCGACTGTGGGGTCAGTGCAAGTGTGGGGTCAGTGCGAGTGCGAGATTCCTGCGACTGTGGGGTCAGCAGGGGCGTGTACAGGATTTGTACGAGGTGGGAGTCCAACCGAAACCCAAACTTGGGAGCACGCGAAGGGGGGGGGGGGTCTGGGGGCCCTTCCCCCGAAATTTTTGAAATTAGACCCCCTCAGATGCGTTTTCTGCGCGAGCAGGGGGGTCCGGTCCCCCTGGACCCCCCCCCTGTACACGCCCCTGGTCAGTGAGACTGTAGGGTCAGTGCGAGTGCGAGATTCCTCTGACTGTGTGGTCAGAGTGGGCGTGGGCCCAGTACGAGTGTAGGGCCAGTGCGACTGTGCGGCCATATTGCAACTGACGCTATAACCTTCAAAAGGTCAAAAGGAAGGGTAGTCACTACGGTATGCTACTCAAACCCAGCTAATGCAATCATGGAGCGAATCGAATTTCGTCCTACGGGACACGCAGTGCCTAACTGCCGGCTAGACATGATCTTGATATATTCTCAAGGTTAAGATGCGAGAGCATGTGGCAACCCCCAACTGAAGATAATGGCCACGCAACCGCTATAGACATCCACTCAATAATTTACAAGAAAGGTTTCGTTTAGAATTCTGCCGGTACAAAGAATTAGGAGAGAATAGAGGATAGAAAGACCGAGACAAATGCTAGCGCAGGATCACCAACATCATATAAAAGTAGCAAATAAAAAAAATAAGAGTAACCTGATGGGAAAAACCAGAATGAATGATGGGTTCAGGATCGGATCAAAGTTTCATAACTACATAACATTCACCGAAGAAACACGTACAGCTACGCACACAGACCACATACAGAAACAAATAAGTTAACAGCTATGCGAACTGGGAGAAAGGGAAGAACTGGGAGAGGGGAGAAACAGGACGACGGTTCTTGTGATGTGAAACAAGATGTGTAGAGCAAGGTGGACGAGGATGAACGTAGACCTCCATTTTAGAACCGGAGTACTAATATACTTACACCGAATTAAACAGGTACGCACGCCCCTGACTGCCTTGGAAAGACTGGAAATCAAAGCAGAACCTCTTATTAAGCACTGCTTTCTTGTCAGCCCACACGGATTGGATCAGCCCAGCATGGTAGCAGAGTTATCCATTGGTCACTAATTACTTCATGAAAAGGCTCAGCGCCACTTAGTCATATATCACGTGTTAACGAACGGTCGCTAAGCGGAGAGAAGAGGCACGAAGGCACAGGCAGAGAGAAAGAAGAGAACGTGCCCGTGAGGAAAGGCACAAATGCACGCACGCACGTACGCACGCACACACGCACGCACGCACGCACACACGCGGTGTGCAGGAGGGATTTTCGTTAAACACTGTCAACTTCGATTAGTCCAACCGCAATTATTTTTCCGCTGTCAGCCAACGAAATTAGCACTTAATCGATACGAGAACCCGCGGTGTCGGTGTCGGTGTCGTACGGAAGGCAGCAGTGCTGTAGCAACAGCAGCAACAGCAGCAGCAATAGTAGTAACAGTACCAGCAACAGCAGTAGCAGCAGCAGGAGCAGGAGCAACAACAACAACAACAACATCATCATCAAGAGCGCCGACAACACCCATAATTCTTCGTCATATGTATGTCACCACCCTTGTTGGGAGTTCAGGGCGGCATTAACCATTATCTCCAGTGGTTCCTACTACGCCAACCTTTCCCCTGCCGCCACGTGAGGCTCCTATAAGAAGGTCAGAGGCACATTGGGCTCCACCGTCTACACAGGGGGAAGGGGAAGCGTTTGTGTTGGCTTCTCCTGCGCCGCAGTATAACGACGCACTCCATCACAGGAAGCCCGCGGCGCGATTCAATTTCCCGCTAGGATTCCCAATTTTCATCAAAAGTGTGAAAGCCACGTGTTCACCCTTTTCTTTTTCCCAATCGCTGGATGACAGGCGCGTAGCTAGGATTTTATTTTAGGGGGGGGGCGGCAATGAGCACGTGAAGTGTGCGAATCACTTAAAGAGCGCGCGGAGCGCGCTCCCTAGGGGGTGGGCGCAGGGAGGGGGAGTTTCCCCCCTCCCGCGCGAAGCGCGGAAGCTCTGACGTTTCATTAAATTATTAGAGAAAGAAGACGATTCGTTGTACCGTTCTCGACTCTTAATCCTGAATTTTCAAAGATACCTGTTGTTTCTTTTATAATCTTTTTAACACAGTCTTTGTCATGTCTTTGTATGCTCCTTTTTCTTCCTACGTCCTCTTACTTTTTTCTCTTCTCTCTTTTTTTGGCCGGCGTTTGGGTGGGGGCGACCGCCCCCACCGCCCCCCCCCCTGGCTACGCGCCTGCCGGATGATGACATGACCTTTCAACGACGTAGCCGTTAAAGCGCGAGTTTAACAGAAACATCTCGAATCTAGAATTTAATGGAAACATCTAGAATCTAGAATTTTATAGTAACATGTAGAATCTAGAATTTAACAGAAACATCTACAATCTAGTATTTAATAGAAGCTTCTAGAATGCCTTCGTCGACGATCAACGAGTTCCTGCACGCACCAAAAGCCTACGATGACAACCTCCCTGCAGTTGATGTAATTGCTTGCAATTCTCTCTCCCGTCTCGCACACGGACGGCCCAGCAACGGGAGCCGCTGAGCGCGTGAAGCAGACGATAGTTTAGCCAGGCAGACGACATCATATCACGCGAGGTTTAGTCGAAGGAAATCTTTCGTGAATCGATGCAACGCGTAGCACTTAGGATTGCTCATAATCTACGACGCAAACGCTGATGTTGCTGGTGGTGCTGCCGCTGGTGCTCGTGGCGTCGGCGCGTTGCTCTCGTGTCGCGAAGGTAGAGTGACACGCTCGCTACATAAAGCTTATAATGGCACGAGGAACCCCTCCCCCTCCCCCTCCCCCGGGGAACGCGTCCCTGTAATCACGACCACCCACCGGCACACATGCCGTGTGGAAGAGAGAGAGGAGGGAGAAAGAGACAGCGAGAGAGAAAGAGAGCGAGAGAGAGAGAGAGAAAGAGAGAAAGAGGGAGGGAGAAACAGAGAGAGAGAGAAAGAGAGAGAGAGAGAACAAGACTGAGAGAGAGAGAGAGAGAGACGAGAGAGAGAGAGAAAGAGGGGGAAAGACCAGAAAGAGAGAGAGAGAGAGGCGAACAGAGGAAAGTGTGTGTTCCGTGTGTGTGTGGACGTGGTGTGTGTGTGTGTGTGCGTGTGTGTGGTTTGTCGATCAACTGGTGGTGTATTGTGCGTGCGTGCGGTGGCTGTGTTCTTGTGGGTGTGCGTGTGGTGCTCGTGTGTATCTCATCTCTCTCTCTCTCTCTCTCTCTCTCTCTCTCTCTCTCTCTCTCTCTCTCTCTCTGTCTTTGCACGTCTCTTCCACAACATTCATGCACAAAGTCGCAGCAATCAGCAGGTCACCTGTGGCTTAGTCATCATCGCGGAGATTGCTTTGTGTCGGCTACCAGTCGGCGGCAATCTCCCGGACGTAATCACGACTCCGACGATCGATACAGGTGCGTATTCAGGTGTGTACGCAGGTGTGTATGCAGGTGTGTACGCAGGTGTGTATGCAGGTGTATATGCAGCTGTATGCAGGTGTGTATTCAGGTGAGGATGCAAATGTGTCTGCATGTGTGTATGTAGGTGTGTATGCAGGTGTCTGCAGGTGTGTACGCAGGTGTGTATACAGGTGTGTATGCAGGTGTGAATGCAGGTGTGTACGCAGGTGTGTATGCAGGTGTATGCAGGTGTATGCGGTGTGTATGCAGGTGTGTACGCAGGTGTGTATACAGGTGTGTATGCAGGTGTGTACGCAGGTGTATGCAGGTGTGTATACAGGTGTGTACGCAGGTGTGTATGCAGGTGTATGCAGCTGTATGCAGGTGTGTATGCAGGTGTGAACGGCAGAGCGAGGTGTCGAGCGAGATGCGCAGGAAAGGTAGGTACAGTTCTATAGCAGAAGAAGCCCGCAGAGTGGGCGGATGGGGCGTGTTTAGACGCGTCAACGACACTCTGATCAGAATTGGCGGGCACTTGCAATTGACAACGAGCTATACGTCGTCACTCCCCTCCATCCACCTGTGCAACAACAGTCCGATGTGGTAGCGTTTTGAAGTTTACTGCAGCGTTTAGAAACTTACTGCTGCGTTTTGAGGTTAACCGCTACGTTCTGGAGCTAATTGCAGGGTTGCGGAAAGGGTAGCCTGCTACTGCGTTTTGAAGGTCACCGCTACATTTTGAAGTTTACCCTCACTTGTTGAATCGTTTTATTATGTTTACCGCTACTCTTTGAAACTCACTACTGCGTTTTGAAGTCTATCGTCGTATTATTAAGTTTACCGTCGCGTTTTGAAGTTCACCGACACGTTTTCAAATTCACCTTAGCGTAGTAACATTTCCCGTTGCGGCTTTCCGCCGAGCGTTGTCGCCTTGTCTCCCCGCAGTTAAACCGAAGACAACGAGTGTAAAACCAAAATCCAAGATGGCCGCGCCGGGCGGTTCTTCAGCAGCTCTTCGTCCATAAAGACGCATCCGTCGCCGCATCGCGTGCGAACCTTCAATGTCGCAGACGACGTCGCTCCCCCCCCCCTGCCAGCAGCAGCAGCAGCAGCGAGAATCTTTTCTAATCTATAGATTCGCGGCAGAGTGGCCTAACCATTAGCCCACGGCGAGAAGTGGGCACGGATGAGATAGAGCGTTCTAGCCAGCCTAGGCCACAGCTGAACGCGGTCGCACGCACGCACGCACGCACGCACGCACGCACGCACGCACGCAGCGACACCGCGTGTATTCGTGTCCTCCGTGTCTCGTCTGCGATCACGGATCTAGGGCATCGCAGCAGCATGTTCCTTCTATTATCAATGGCTAATGACGTTGCCTTGCCGACGACATCTCTCACCTCGCATACCTCTTTATTTTATGATTGAGATAAACGATGGGATTTACAATCTTATATTATTTCAGTCTTCGCACTCGAAATGTTGGGACCATAGAAATGAATAGAGACACTAACAAACTAAAAAACCAATAGACATATATTATTTGGTATAAATAGTAAATATAGTAAATAGTAATATAAATATAATAGTATATTATTTATATGGTTCGGCGAAACATAATTTTTTTCGGACGACGCGTTGGCAAATATTGCCGAATAGAAGAGGTGTTGGCTGTGAGTTAGCAGTAGTTGCTAGACCTTCACCCTGGGCAACATCAAAAGGGCCATCGAATTGCTAGCTTTATAGATTAGTGTTATGGTTAGGGCGAAAAGTAATAATATAGCCATGATAATAACATAACCCTAAACATAAGACAAGCTCTCACCCTCAACTAACGTAACAGTGCAACCAGAACATCACAGTGATCAAGAATATGATAGCCTTCCTGTGCCACAATCCTGGAGCACCACGTTGACAGTTAATGATGGTGAAAGCAACACGAACATGAACGAAGAGTCCGACGACGAGAAGAATGATAACATACTGCTCGAAAACTAAGCGCATACATCGGAATCACACATCAGTGTGTCAGAATTCACCATACATACATACATGCGTAGCTTCTCTATTTCTTTATTCTATTCAGACCACCCGTATTCATGTGTTTTTGTTAGGCCGTTCTTATTCTCATTCCTTTATTATATTTTGACCATCCATATTCTGTTTAGGCCTACTTATATCCTTATTTCTTTTAGTGGGACGACCTTTCGTAGCACAACGTGACATTTCTCAAACGCATGCGTCACATTTTCGGTCGGTACTTGCCTAGATAGAGAGAGAGTGCGAAAGCGAGAAAGGAGAGAGAGAGAGAGAGAGAGAGAGAGAGAGAGAGAGAGAGAGAGAGAGAGAGAGAGAGAGAGAGAGAGAGAGACGAACGAACGTACGGAGAGAGAACGTAACGTTATTACTTACTACTACTACAACTAACGTAACGTAAGGTACGGTACGGACGGTACC
>NW_014577869.1:61557-67881 GCF_000485595.1 Priapulus caudatus
CTCCCTCCACGCCTGGGAGGCGAATTTTTAAACCGTAGGATGGGGACGCCAGATTGATGAATCACGCGTCTCTGATTGGTACGTGCGGTCGAGGTCCTATCCCAGAAACCACCGCTGCCTACGCTCTACTCCCTAACCCTAACCCAATCCCTAACCCTAATCCTAACACTAGTGCTGCCACGTTGCGGTAACCTCCCTCCACGCCTGGGAGGCGAATTTTTAAACCGTAGGATGGCGACGCCAGATTGATGAATCATGCGTCTCTGATTGGTACGTGCGGTCGAGGTCCTATCCCAGAAACCACCGCAGCCTACGCCCTACTCCCTAACCCTAACCCTAACCCTAATTAAATTTAATTAACACTAATAAATTTAATTAACACTAATAAATTTAATTAAATTTAAAAAAAAATTCTTTTTAAATTAAATTGTTGTAAATAAATCATGTAAATATTTGTAAAGATAGAAAAATAAAAAGATAGAAAAATAAAAAAATAATAAAAATAAACAGATGGAATTCGAACTAACGCACTTCAGACGTAACGCCAGACGCTCTACCAGCTCGCCTATTCAGCCGTATTGAAATTATATATTACTAGCTGCGGGTACCCGCTGCGCTGGGTAAAATCGTGCTACTAATTCATACTACTAATAATTGGACACAATAGGAACATTGGGTAAAAATCGACATTATAACATTGCACACAATATCAATATTTACAAATCAGTCTAATAAGATAATAAGCATGGGGGAAAACTGTTACGTATGCCATTTATATGACAGCAGAACCCAACTTAGAACCCCTGGAACATAATAGTAATATTATGGTGCAAATGAGAAAAAGTTATTATAACAGCATGTACGAATGGGTTGCAGTTTTCATTTGGAAACCTCTTGATAAACAATGGTTTGCGTGTTATTGCCTGGTGGAAATAAAGCTGCGTTCACACGAGGATTTTAGTTCCGTATTTAAGCGTTCACACGCTAAAATATACGCGGCTTGCTTAGCCGCGATTGCTCCGGCTTGCTTAGCCGCGATTGCTCCGGCTTGCTTAGCGCGGAATCATATTCCGCGCCAACTAAGCCGCGTATATTCGGCACCACGCTGGCCGCGTATTGTTTGCGTGTGAACGCATTCGAATTGCGAAACTGTAGCGCTCTAACCTAGACTGCTACCCGTTCGCTGCACGACGTTAGGGTAGCGTGTGGAACTGTCGACCGAGTACCAGTCTATATTATACCTCGCTAGCTAAGCCTCGAATCTCGTGTATCTCGTGTGAACGCCTTTTAGCCCGAACTTAGCACCAACTAAGTACGGTACCAGCTAGGCCGTGTATACGTGTGAACGCAGCTTATGTAGAGATTGCTGGCGTCTCGAACTGTTGAGCTCACCACGTACAGCTATCCATTGTCAGCTCGTAGGATGAATAAACGAAATTGGGTATATAGTATAGATAGAGACAGGCCAGCGAGTGGCGTCTGTGTCCATTATGCAGGTGTGTACGCAGGTGTGTATACAGGTGTGTATGCAGGTGTGAATGCAGGTGTGTACGCAGGTGTGTATGCAGGTGTATGCAGGTGTATGCGGGTGTGTATGCAGGTGTGTACGCAGGTGTGTATACAGGTGTGTATGCAGGTGTGTACGCAGGTGTATGCAGGTGTGTATACAGGTGTGTACGCAGGTGTGTATGCAGGTGTATGCAGCTGTATGCAGGTGTGTATGCAGGTGTGAACGGCAGAGCGAGGTGTCGAGCGAGATGCGCAGGAAAGGTAGGTACAGTTCTATAGCAGAAGAAGCCCGCAGAGTGGGCGGATGGGGCGTGTTTAGACGCGTCAACGACACTCTGATCAGAATTGGCGGGCACTTGCAATTGACAACGAGCTATACGTCGTCACTCCCCTCCATCCACCTGTGCAACAACAGTCCGATGTGGTAGCGTTTTGAAGTTTACTGCAGCGTTTAGAAACTTACTGCTGCGTTTTGAGGTTAACGGCTACGTTCTGGAGCTAATTGCAGGGTTGCGGAAAGGGTAGCCTGCTACTGCGTTTTGAAGGTCAGCGCTACATTTTGAAGTTTACCCTCACTTGTTGAATCGTTTTATTATGTTTACCGCTACTCTTTGAAACTCACTACTGCGTTTTGAAGTCTATCGTCGTATTATTAAGTTTACCGTCGCGTTTTGAAGTTCACCGACACGTTTTCAAATTCACCTTAGCGTAGTAACATTTCCCGTTGCGGCTTTCCGCCGAGCGTTGTCGCCTTGTCTCCCCGCAGTTAAACCGAAGACAACGAGTATAAAACCAAAATCCAAGATGGCCGCGCCGGGCGGTTCTTCAGCAGCTCTTCGTCCATAAAGACGCATCCGTCGCCGCATCGCGTGCGAACCTTCAATGTCGCAGACGACGTCGCTCCCCCCCCCCCTGCCGCAGCAGCAGCAGCAGCGAGAATCTTTTCTAATCTATAGATTCGCGGCAGAGTGGCCTAACCATTAGCCCACGGCGAGAAGTGGGCACGGATGAGATAGAGCGTTCTAGCCAGCCTAGGCCACAGCTGAACGCGGTCGCACGCACGCACGCACGCACGCACGCACGCACGCACGCACGCACGCACGCACGCACGCACGCACGCACGCAGCGACACCGCGTGTATCCGTGTCCTCCGTGTCTCGTCTGCGATCACGGATCTAGGGCATCGCAGCAGCATGTTCCTTCTATTATCAATGGCTAATGACGTTGCCTTGCCGACGACATCTCTCACCTCGCATACCTCTTTATTTTATGATTGAGATAAACGATGGGATTTACAATCTTATATTATTTCAGTCTTCGCACTCGAAATGTTGGGACCATAGAAATGAATAGAGACACTAACAAACTAAAAAACCAATAGACATATATTATTTGGTATAAATAGTAAATATAGTAAATAGTAATATAAATATAATAGTATATTATTTATATGGTTCTAACCTAGCTACTATTCTAACCATAGAAATATATACTAGTACTATAACTAGTATATTATTTATATGGTTCGGCGAAACATAATTTTTTTCGGACGACGCGTTGGCAAATATTGCCGAATAGAAGAGGTGTTGGCTGTGAGTTAGCAGTAGTTGCTAGACCTTCACCCTGGGCAACATCAAAAGGGCCATCGAATTGCTAGCTTTATAGATTAGTGTTATGGTTAGGGCGAAAAGTAATAATATAGCCATGATAATAACATAACCCTAAACATAAGACAAGCTCTCACCCTCAACTAACGTAACAGTGCAACCGTAACATCACAGTGATCAAGAATATGATAGCCTTCCTGTGCCACAATCCTGGAGCACCACGTTGACAGTTAATGATGGTGAAAGCAACACGAACATGAACGAAGAGTCCGACGACGAGAAGAATGATAACATACTGCTCGAAAACTAAGCGCATACATCGGAATCACACATCATGCAGGGTGTCAGAATTCACCATACATACATACATGCGTAGCTTCTCTATTTCTTTATTCTATTCAGACCACCCGTATTCATGTGTTTTTGTTAGGCCGTTCTTATTCTCATTCCTTTATTATATTTTGACCATCCATATTCTGTTTAGGCCTACTTATATCCTTATTTCTTTTAGTGGGACGACCTTTCGTAGCACAACGTGACATTTCTCAAACGCATGCGTCACATTTTCGGTCGGTACTTGCCTAGATAGAGAGAGAGTGCGAAAGCGAGAAAGGAGAGAGAGAGAGAGAGAGAGAGAGAGAGAGAGAGAGAGAGAGAGAGAGAGAGATGTGCGCGTGTGTGTGTGAGAGAGAAAGAGAGAAGTGCGAAGAGATGCAAGAACCTAGGCGTGAGAGAACCTTTAGATTTCTCCATCAACTACACTAAGAAGTCGGAGTCGCCATCGGAAACATTTTATTAGTAATATCACTCAAGCTCGCAACCTTTCTTCACGTAGGCCTACTATAAAAGTGCTAACCACTATCGTAATTTCTACGAAATTTCTGACAACTGCCCCTTAAGTCATTAGTGAATTTATACCCCGACCCTGGCGTCACTCTGACGCACGCGTGACGCTCTGACAAGCGACGTACGATGGTCTTGACCGTTGCTAAGTATGGCAGACGATCGCAGGGAAATACGATATACTGCCGGCTGCAAGTAATCTTGCGTGATCAAATCAAGCCGGCCGCACCGCCATCCGAGGCCATCCGACGCCGACGGCATGAGGAAATCCGATGCTGACGACATGTAACGCCAGATGGTGGTGCTGCTGCTGCTGCTGCTACTGATGCTGCTGCTGCTGCTGCTACTGATGCTGCTGCTGCTGCTACTGATGCTGCTGCTGCTGCTGCTACTGATGCTGCTGCTGCTACTGCTACTGATGCTGCTGCTGCTGCTACTGATGCTGCTGCTGCTACTACTGAGTACTGATGATGCTGCTGCTGTTGCTGCTGTTGCTGCTGCTGCTGCCGTCGCTGTAGCCGCTGTCGCCGCTGCTGTTCTTGTTATTTACTGCTGCGGCTGCAGCAGACGAATAGGTTAATGTTTCGTCTATTGCGATGTAATCACCAAGCGAAGCAGACGATCGAATGAACGCGGAATTGACAGCGGTGAGCATTACCGACTTCTCCTCCCTCACTGTCCCCACCATTGTCAGCCGCACCCGAGATTAGAGTGGGGGAGATGTAATCACCTTGAATAACCTTGAATTAATCTGAATGACCTTGAACAGCAGAGGACGTTTTAGTGAGGCAGTGAGCATAAGTGAGAGTGCATGAGTGAAAAGGTTATGGAAGGTAGCGAGTTGAGAGTGAGAGAGAGAGAGAGAGAGAGAGAGAGAGAGAGAGAGAGAGAGAAATAGTCCGATATATAGTATGCAGACAGCGCAGCGAGTGGGGAAATTTGTAATTATAAAAGAATGTTTACTCACTTGGTACGCGTCTTTATGCGTTGATGTTTTGAGCAATCGTAACCTCCCAAACTATATGATACTCATACTAAACTATAGTGAATCTCTATAAATATTTACAAATCAGTCTAATCAGATAATAAGCATCGGTAAAAAACGCGTTACGTATGACATTTATATGACAGCACAACCAACGTAGAACCCTGGAACATATAGTAATATGGTGTAAATAAGAAAAAGTTATTCTAACAGCATGTACGAATGGGTTGCCACTTCTCATTTCAAAGCCTCTGTATAAACAATGCAGTCGTAACCTCGATCTGAACAGGTTCCTGGTTGTGCTCTGTTTAGTATCGGTTTCGGTTTCACAATACCAGCAGCTGATGAAATGAGTGATCGATTTTTCTGTGTGTGGCAGCACTGTACAGTCAGTGCTGACATTGTGTGAAGATTCACGAATTGAGGGGTTTTCCACGGATTTTTCGGTGAGTTTGACGGTTTGGCAGGTTTTTTTCAGCTAGAACACTCCCCGGTATAAGAGATGGCCCTGTGAAAATTGCATCCAGATCGCTTGGGCGGTTTGGCCGCCTATAGGGAAGATACATACATAGATACATAGATACATACATACGAACTCAAATATATATTAGACTAGCTGCGGGTACCCGCTGCGCTGGGTAAAATCGTCCTACTAATTTATACTACTAATAATCGTACACATAAGAACATTAGGTAAAAATGGAGAATAACATTGCACAGAATATCAATATTTACAATTTAGCATGGGGAAAAAACTGTTACGTATGACATTTATATGACAGCACAAACCCAACTTAGAACCCCTGGAACAGGGGGAAAACTGTTACGTATGACATTTATATGACAGCACAACCCAACTTAGAACCCTGCGAACATAATAGTAATATGGTGCAATGAGAAAAGTTATTATAACAGCATGTACGAATGTGGTTGCAGTTTTCATTTGAAAACCTCTTGATAAACAATGTTTTTTGTGTTATTCTCTGGTGAAAATATGTAAAGATTCCTGGCGTCTCGAACTGTTGAGCTGCCCACGTACGGCATGTACGTATTGGCACGTACGGCACGTAACAGCTGTACGAATGGGTTGCACTTCATCTGAAAGCCTCTTGATAAACAATGCAGTCATAACCTCTGAAGGTCCTGGCTGTGCTCATGATTTAGTATTGGTTTCGGTTTCACAATACCAGCAGCTGAATGAAATAGTGTGTGTGGCAGCACTGTACAGTGAGTGCTGACATTAAATGTGAAGATTCACGAATTGACGGGTTTTCCACGGATTTTTTCGGTGAGTTGACGGTTTGACAGGTTTTTTTCATCAGGAACACTCCCCGGTATAGAGATGGCCCTGTGAAAATTGTATCCAGATCGCTTTGGGCA
>NW_014577869.1:71283-85006 GCF_000485595.1 Priapulus caudatus
CGGGATAGCGAGTTGAGAGCTGACAGAGATTGGAGCAAACGCAGAGAGAGAGAAGAGAGAGAGAGAGAGAGAGAGAGAAAAGAGGGAGGGTAAAGTGTGTATGATATAGGAGGGGTAACGAGAGCGAAAAAGAACAAGAAAGGGAAGAAGCGAGAAGAGAGAGAGAGAGAGAGAGAGAAGAGAGAAGAGCGCGACGAGCGCGAGAAAGACAGAAAGAGAAAGAGAAAGAGAGCGGGGGTGGGGAGAGATATGTACAGCTCGCTACCTCGCTACCTCTCCCCTTCTCTCTCAACTCTCCCCACTCTTTCTCTCTCACACACACACACGCACACACAACCAACACCACACACACTCTCTCTCTCTCTCTCTCTCTCTCGCCATTGCCGATTTTCTCTCTCTCTCATCTCTCTCTCTCTCTCTCTTCTCTGCTGTCTGCTCTCTCTCTCTTTCTCTATTCTTATGCTCTCATCCGTATCTCTATCTATTCTCTATCTCTGCTCTCTTCTCATGTCTCTCTTCTCTCTCTCTCTCTCTCTTCTTCCACTCTCACTCTTCTCTCACACACACCTCTCATCTCTCTCTCTCTCTCGTCGCTCCATTTCACTATCACTCTTTCTTCATGGTCTCTACATCTCTCTCTCTCTCTCTCCCACTCTCTCTCTCCATTTCGCTATCACCAAATCCCCTCTCTCTCTTGCTTTCTCTCCAATCCACAATCACTCTCTGGCGCGTCCCAGAAGAGGGGGAAGGTTAACGAAAATGGCATTTATCCGCTCGTTGCCTCACCAGTGGTGTATACATAGATAATGGGCTCGACTTGCTAATAACGAGAGTGATGGATCAGCAACGGGGCGATATGCGATGAGCGCTGTGTTCCGCCATATTCCATTAATCGACAACTCCTAGGCAGCAGCAACAACAACAACAACAACAACAACAACAACAACAACAACAACAACACAACACACAACAACAACAACAACAACAACAAACAACAACAACAACAACCAACAACAACACAACAACAACAACAGCGTAAGCAGCAGCAGCCAGGCAGCAGTATGTAGTAGTAGTAGTCAGAAGTAGGCAGTAGTAGTAGAGCAGCCGCCAACAACAACAACAACAACAACAACAACAACAACAACAACAACAATATCGGGGAAGGGGTTTAATATCGGAGAGGAAGAGTGAGTAATATACGGAAAGGAAGGGGTTAATATTGCAGAGAAATGAAGAGTACTATCAGAGAAGGAGGATGACAATAACATCCGAGGAGGGGTATAACAGCGCGCAGGAAGAATGGGAGTGACCTAGCTATTAGCGAGATCGAGTATAGTCAACGATGCACGCGCGCTCTATAATCCAGGGGTGTTGCTATGAGCGCCGGCTGGTCGTCTTTTTTTCCGTACGCACATGCGCAAAGGTTCCGTCTGATGTACTGGCTGGTGGATTTGCTCTGACGCGATAAACCTATCGAACAAGAGAACAAACGCCCAGTTTGTAAATATGTGTTATTCTTTCAGTATCATCAGGGCGAGTTATAGTAGTTTCAACACACATTTTAGCTCAATTAATTAGATTATAATATCACATAATTCATTCTTTGTGTTAATGGTTATTTTCATCTTAAATCATTAAGTTAGGAGAGGGTGTGGGCGTCTCGTAAGAACGTCTCGGTAACACTTACATTAGTGCTCTGCTAGTAACGTAGCTCGACGAGTAGCCTCTCGCTGTCGCAGGAGTACAAGATAGCTCCGCGACCTATAAGTACTGTACTACTAAGCTAGAGTAAAGATAGATACAATAATGTTAATCCCACAACAATCGTAACTCTATTCAACTATGTGATTTGAATTAACTGGATCATTATTTTTTACCCTCTTCATTAATTCAAGTGAAACAAATCATTATGTTGTGTGAACTTATAGCTTCAAAACTATATGCATACTTTTTCTACAGAAATTATTTCATCCAACTGATGTAATAATGCTGACAATGTACATGTAGGCCTACCAGTGTTTCAAAAATCGTATTATTTCAGCGATCACGTTATAATATCTTTCAATACATGGTTACTATATTCAGCAAATCTGTTCCAATACAAATTGGCCTTTCAGTTCTCTAATTAAAATTTGTTGGGAAGCTAGATCTGGCCATAAGTTAATGGTTATTAGAAAAGGTGATAAAAACAAACAAACATACCGACATGTCTAGAATAGGTTGTATCTATTCATGCTTGGCATCTGAAAGGTGTTTATTTCATAATATGTTCCCAAGTAATTAAAGTCATTTTACAACCTAATGCTTTCATGTACTTTCTTAGAACAGACCGGTAGAATACATTACAGCAGAATAATTAGTTTGATATGCTCATATATTAGAGTTTCAATAAACTGTCACCCGTTTTTGTTTAAATTTTTTGTTTACCGATAGCATTGGTATATTTTTGTGGGAGCTAATATAAGCAGCAAATGGATAGTGTTTGGTAACGTGGAAAAAACGCCAAACCTGATTATTCTTTTTTATAGAGTCATATCTTAATATTAGTTCTGTATGAATTGACTAATGCCCTGACTATAATATGTCTTCTTAGTTAGCCACAATCGCTCAAGATTTTCAAGAACATAACAAATGTACTCAACAATGGTTTGGCGGTCACGCCTGAACACTGGCCATTTGTAAAGTGTACATAGGGATGTTTGACTACTGGGTATTATACATTACAACAGTGTCATTCGTATGTTAACTAGTATTGTAGTAAGTGTTACGAAGTCTTACGAGAGCCCAAACCCTCTCATAATGTAAGATTAAGATGAAGAATAACACAGTTACACAAAGAATTGTAATTATATGATATTATATTCTATATTAATGAGTAAAGATGTGTGTTTTAACTTACTTAAATTTATAATTCGACCTGATGATGAACTAAAACAAATTATTTACAATGGGTTTGTTCTCTTTGTTTGGAACGAGTTTATCCGCGTCAGAAGCAAATCAAAGCAGCGCATCAAGAGGAACACCTTTGGCATTTGCGGTACGGAAAAATAACGCCCGCGTGTGGGCAGGCGAGGGTCACGTGATTCAGTTGACGAATAATATTCAAAAACATTACTATCCGGTACGCTAACTCCACACTCTCAACGTAACATAACACTAAACTAATATATCTCGGAGCGCTATATAGCTATAGATCTCAAAAATCCACAAAATTAATCTCTATGGTGTGGGGACAGTATCATGATGCCAAAACCCTAACCCTAACCCTAACCGCTAACCAATCCCTAACGCCTATTCCGTAACACTGTAGTGCGGCCAACGTTGCGCGGTCAACTCCCTCCCGCCTGGGAGGGCGAGTTTTTAAACCGGCGTAGGATGGCGGACGCAGATTGGATGAGTCATGTGACGTCTCTGATTGGTAGGTGCGTCGAGGTCCTATCCAGAAACACCGCAGCCTACGCCCTATCCCTCTAACCTAACCACTAACCATATTGAAATTTAATTAACACTAATAATTGTAATTAAGCACTAATAAATTTATAAATTTAAAAAAAAATCTTTTAAATTAAATTGTTGTAAATAAAAATATTAAATATTGTAAAATAGATCGAATAAATAAAAGATGAAAAATAAAAAAATAATAAAATAAACAGATGGAAATTCCGAACTAAGCACTAGAAAGTAACGCCTAGACGCTTACACCAGCTAGCTATTCAGGCCGTATTGAAATTATATATACTAGCTGCGAGGTACCCGCTGCGCTGCGGTAAAAATCGATGCCTACTAATTGCTATCTACTAAATATTGGACACATAGAAAACATGGGTAAATGATACATTAACATTGACAACACATATCAATATTTACAAATTCAGTCTAACTAATAATAAGGCATGGGGGAAAACGTTACGTATGCCATTTATATGAACAGCAGAACCCAACTTAGAAGGCCGCTGGAACATAATAGTAATATTAATGGTGCAAATAGACAAGTTATTATAACAATGTGACGAATGGTTGACAGTTTTCACTTTAGGAAACCTCTTGAATAAACAATGGTTGCTCGTAGTTATTCGTATGTGGAACATAAAGCTGGTTCACCGAGAGGAATTTTAGTTCGTATTTAAGCGTTCACAAGACGGCGCTAAAATATACGCGGTTGCTTAGCCGCGATTGCTCGCGCTTGACTTTAAGGCGCGGAATGCATATTCGACGTCCAACTAAGCCGCCGTATATTCGACACGCTGGCCGAGTAGTTGGTTTGGTAGTGAACGCATTGAAATTGCGAAACTGTAGCGCTTAACCTAGACTGTGCCCGTCTCCGCCTGCACGACGTGTAGAGTGATAGCGTGTGGAATTTTCGTCGACACGACGTAGCAGTCTATAACTTATATCATCGCTAGCTAGGCCTCGAATCTCGTGTATCTCTCGTGTGAACGCTTTTTAGACCGAACTTTAGCACAACAAGTACGGTACCAGCTAGGCCGTGTTGAGTTGAACGCAAGCTTATGTAGAGATTTGCTGGGTCTCGACTGTTGAGCTCACCACGTACAGCTATCCATTGTCACTAGTAAGGATGAATAACGAATGGTATTATTAGTATAATAGAATCCGGTTTGGCCGCCTATAGGGAAGATACATACATACATACATACATACATACATACATACATACATACATACATACATACATGCATACATACATACATACATACATACATACATACATACATACATACATACATACATACATACATACATACGAACTCAAATATATATTAGATGGATCTGCCATGCATACATGCATGCATGCATCGGTGCGGTGGTTTCTGGGATAGCCTGCTGTGAGGAGTAAACCCAACGCACAAATCAGAGACGCGTGATACATCAATCTGGCGTCGCCATCCTACGGTTTAAAAACTCGCCCCCCCCCCCGCGAGATAGCATTACCCCTAATCCAGAGCGATGTACGTCATCTTTATACATGGCTGCGGTAAAATGTCGTGGTTCACAGAATTCCGGCTTTAGTTACCATTAAGTTGAATTCATGCATTATTCACGTCACGTATCAATTATTATAGTTCAGTAGTCGAAGATCGATACGGCGTCGCTGTGATTATAAGCTACACGTGCGTAGCGATGCAAATATGTGCAAACAAAGTAGGGTAACAACGCATGTCGGATAAATTCATCCTAATTATTATAATTAGTCGATATCCATCCTGAAAACATCGTGTCGAGTGTTGCATCACTGTGCATACTATTTGAATGTATTGCAGTAAGAACGAGGCAGAAAGCAAAGAATGCACCTGGTCTTTTTGTCGGCGCACACACGATCCCCCCGGTTAACAGGTCTTCCCTGATAGCATGTCTCCCCTAATAACACTCTCCTCTAGGGACAGATCCCCCAATAACGGATGTCCCCTGGGGAAGGATCTCCCCCTGTTGACAGATCCCTCCCGCTGACAACTACTCATATAAGGTTATATGCAGCTGGGGTGATCAAATGTTCCGGATTGCAACAACACCTCCGCTATGCACATAACGCAGGTTAAATGCCACCGTATCGGCAGCATTCGAATTATTTCTCCACTGGCAGGCATGAAACGAGCAGACAAACACGAGAGCGATCCGGGAGAATGTTCGATCTGCCACGAGTGATCAGACAATCTCGCATCTCGCACATTGAATAGATAGGAGCAGAGCATCGATATAAGAAATCCACTGTGAATTGTAAACAGAAGGATCAAGAAGATCAGAAAAGGAAGCTAGCATATGGCAAGGAAGGCTCAACTTAATAAAACCACTGTAAATTATGGAGAGAATGGTCAACGGATGGTGGCAATAGTGCAGCAGATAACCACAACAATTGTGCATTTTATGAGAAAAGCATGAAATTTCTAGCATAGTTAGTATATACCATTATGTTAATTTTAAGATGTGGAGGGAAGTCAGATTTGACCTCTGAAGACCGTGAGAGGTCAAATCCAAGATGGCCGCCAGTCCACCGGGTCTTAATGTTCAAACGCGCTTAATTTTGGAACCAAACAGCGTAGAAAAACATTTAAGGTGTCGATTCCAACTAAATTGGGGATGACCATTCATTTGGTGATACCTTTAAAATCGATAGAACTCAAGGACATGCATTTAGGCCAAGGTTAAAGTCGAATTACGTTCAAAAAGTCGAATATCCTATTTTCAAATATCCTATCAATTGGTAATGTTCAAAACAGAACAGAACACACACAGCACAGTCACACACAAGCAGCACACAGCACAGCACAGCACAGAGCAGCTTTGGCACACTTGCAGCGTCCAGTGCACGCTTTCTCGCAGCGACAGTGGATCAATTCATGGCACGATTTTGCTGCTTTAGGGAGAGTGGTCCAAAGAGGCTGCCACCCAGTTGTTTCCTTTGTCCAGCCCCAGTCAGATGGTTCTGGAATCTCTGGATCCATGACCAATGCCTGGTTCCAACAGTTGGCCTGGTAGCAAAGGCGCTTGATGTGCTGCTTCAGTGCTGCCTGGGTTGGAGGAATGTTCTCTAGAGTTCTAGACTTATGTGTGAAGAGCTGTTTTCTGGCATCATTCACTTCCTTGCTCTCACTGGTTCTGTCATACAGCAGCACCACAAATCGCTCTAGCAATAACATTGATCTTTCACTGACCTCACTCGGCATGCATAGGAGCTCACTGAAAGCATCATTCACCTCTGGAAAAGACTTCCAAGTTTCCCAGGCAGTCTTCTTTCCTCTGCCAGCGAATGCAGATACAGTGTCACATCCGGTGAAAGCGTGAAAGACTGGGAGAGTGAGACACTGTGTTGAATTCATTGTGGCAAGCATTTTGTGAACAGCCATGTACCGAACGCTTGAGCCAACACCAAAGGCAACCCACAGCTCATCAGGAGCTATCTTGCTGAATGAAGCCACAGCCAGTACCACCACATCAGTATCAACGGTACGTATGGTCACCTTCTTACACCCCTTTTGCACAGCATCTGCCACATGCAGAAGTAGACGAGTGTCAGCCTCCTCTTGTGAACATGGGGCAAGGCGGCCCAAGGATGACTCGGCAGGAGAGCACAGGATCCCACTTCCAACTGTTGCATACAGTTCCTTGCCTTCTGCTAAAGGAAGGTGAACAGCTTCGTGTGACAGGAAAGCAAACAATTCGGTTTTGTTTTCATTGACTCGAAGGAAGTCCTTCCAGTTCTTTGGCATCACAGTAGAAGGAGACACCCTTCTCCTGATGCCCTTTCCCCTATTCTGTCTGAGTGAGGCTTTCAGGCTGTCAGGTAGGTATACATCCCAGACAAGGTCGATGCGGCTGCATTTCTCGAGTTGAGCAGAGATGTATGGTGCAAACACTATTTCACCATACTCTTGAAATGTTTTTGAAGTTCCAGGATTTAGCATTTGAACCACAGCTGCACCATCGAAAATTGTTGCATCAGCCACAGGCACACTATTGTTGTCGAGCAGATCTGATTCCAGGCAGCGAAGTAGGTCTGCTTTAACCCCAAACCGCATTTTTCCTCCAGTTGACAGAGCTGGCGGGGCTGCCTGGTTTTCATGGGAGAAGAAATTGTTGATGTCTCCATCTCGAGTTTGACAGGAGATGTACAGCCTCGAAAAGAGACCACAGTCACTCTTCAGTGCTGCGAGCTGTGCCTTCTGTTTTGACTTAATCTTGACCGGTGGCCTACTGAACAGTGGCAACTTGTTCTTTGGAAGTCTCTGTGTGACAGGTGTGGTACACTGTTCTAACCTTTCTGTCACAAACTTAGTGTACTGCTCCTCACCAAGGGTCTCAATCCTTCTCACAGTTTCAGCCACTTGGGTGTCCATGATGTCCCTTGTGTCAATGACTAGTAGGTCTTGGCTGTGTTCTAGAAATGGATTCCCCATCTCTTTCAGCACTGTCACAAGTGCCTTAACTTGCTTCAGGAATCCTGCTTGCACTCCACGTTGCTGGTCATGGTGAGGGTGTCCAGTGTCAACAGCCTCACCCTGTTGCTTTATGGCCTGTTCCTCAAACTCTGTAGTAATCCTGGCAATTTCTGGCCCTGCTACCATCCAGCGTCGGAGTGCTCCTGGATTGCCTGTCAGTCCTATAGCGCCACCAGAACCTTTCACCATTGCATTGTTTTGCTCGTGGGACTGGTCAAGTGCCATAGCAGAGAACTTGTTGCTGGTTTTGTGCACCACAAAGTTTCCAGACTTGAATTCCGCTAGGACATCTGGGTGTTTTTCAGCAAGAGTCGTCATGTCACGGATGTGTACGGGAAGCCACCTGGAGTAGCGCGTGTGATCTAGGGCAAACATCCAGGGCATGATCTGCGTCAGGGATTCCACGTACAGATAGAAGTTACCTTCACGAAGTAACCTGATGTACCGCAGCATGAGAAGCACCAATGACAGGGCCTTAAGCCAGTAGTCAAAGTGGACACTGGCTGTAGGCACCACTCCTCAAAAGATGGACTATCTGCGTACATAGCATTAGTATCATCGGATGTGCAGTCTTCACTGTAAGCTTGTTGGAGGAGTGTATAAATGCTTGCAGCTGTGACCTGGTGTACATGGCGTGTCTTGGTGACATGCCTGGCATGTATGAAGGAATTTGCTGTTCCGGAACTTGCAATGTCAGCCTGTACCAGGGCGTTCGTCCAACCACTGTCTTCCAGCCAGTCTCACAGCAACTTCAACGTTGCCATCTCGATGTGTATACCACCAAACATGATCACAAAGTGATTCTCTCCGTGAGTGGCTGGCCAGGTCTACTGGACTTCCTTAGCAAGAGCATACAGTGGTTGGTCAGCAGCAAGGACAGGAATCTGGCCAGGGTTCAAGTGCTGCATGGCAACTTAAAAATGATCATCAAATATATGGGAATCTTAAGATTATTTTGAAATTACATTCTGGGTGTTTATTTGCAAATTTCAACTGATTTCTTATTTTTTGGTCAATTTTGACCATGACCTTGGCCTAAATGCATGTCCTTGAAGTCTAGCGATCTCAAAGGTATCACCAAATAAATGGTCATCCCCAATTTAGTTGGAATCGACACCTTAAATGTTTTTCTACGCTGTTTGGTTCCAAAATTAAGCGCGTTTGAACATTAAGACCCGGTGGACTGGCGGCCATCTTGGATTTGACCTCTCACGGTCCTCAGAGGTCAAATCTGACTTCCCTCCACATCTGAAAATAAACATAATGGTATATACTAACTATGCTAGAAATTTCATGCTTTTCTCATAAAATGCACAATTGTTATAATATGAGAGCTTATCAACTGTACTACAAGGAAAGGACGACGGTGGAAGCATGGAGAAGAAAATTGAGAAAAAAAGATCTTGGACTAGTCTCCTTAGAACAGCGGGGAATGTAGTATAGAGCGCTGCTTTACCTTTGATATGAGCTCATCGTGATTGGCGAGGTGTGCTCTGCAGTGTACACAACTGTAGGTCCGGTGGCAATTCGGTAGATATGCCTGCAAGCAAAAGACACCTATTAGCGAGAAGTACTCTCTATGAGAGATAAACCCTAACAGTTTAGTGATAGAAGGTGCGTGTGTGCGCGCACGTGCGTTCGTGTATGAGTGCGTGCGTGCGTGTATGCGTGCGTGCGCGTATGCTTGCCTGCGTGTGTGCGTGTATGCGCGCGTACGTGTCTGTGTGTGTCCACCCACCCACTATTCCATCCATCAATCCACGCAACCATTCATGCGAACATACACGTATTCAGCCACGCATTCATCCAGATCGTTCATTTTCCACTCAATTTTTTCCCTTATATCTGATCATCATTTTTCTCACATTCGCACAATTACAGTCAGTTATGCTGCATTGTGAAGCTTTGTGGGTTTTCAGGGCAGCAGCAGCAGCCAGCTGTGCTGTATGTACTGTAGGCAAGGGGGTATATCACCACAACCAAAATCAATACGTAGGCTGGCTGAAATTACTACAATAGTTTTAGATCACACACAAAAGGCACCAATAATCCTTAAGAGTCATCATCGCTCTACGATATAAGACCTCCACGCGAATGTATGTATGTGCGTGTGCGAGAGATAGCGCCCACACACACACACACGCACGCACGCAGGCGCACGCACACGCACACACACACGTAGCTCCCACATGATTAAACGGTTACACGACAAACCATGATTACCTTAGCGGGAATTTCGCACCTAGTCAACATTGGCAAACTCGAACCTCAAACCCGAAATTTCGTTCAAAACTCGCGGAAAACTCATTTACGACATCAAAGTGACAAACACAAGGCTGAAGCCAAGAGTACAGAGAGAGAGAGAGAGCGAGAAAGAGAGAGAGAGAAAGAGAGAGAGAGAGAGAGAGAGAGAGAGAGAGAGAGAGAGAGAGAGAGAGAGAGAGAGAGAGAGAGAGAGAGAGATAGAGAGTAGTAAGGTCTTATCTACACTCTATCAGACCGCTCAACGCACGAATGACAGAAGATCCAATAAACTATAAAAGCGAATGACTTTACGGCGCGAGCATGAGACACGCAACATCATAAATCACGTTAATTTTCATTATTGTCCGACAGGGCCCGTTTTTCGGGTGATTTACGAAAGCATTATTTTATCCGCCATTTTACTTGCCGAATCGCCAACCGTTGAACATGCGATGAGTCAAATCGGCCCGGTTTTTGTTTTAAGGCCTGTGGGAAAAGGCTTCGGTGGCGATGTAGCGCAAATTTTCTACAAAGTTTATTATCTTGCAGGTTCGGTGTTTTTACCCGCTAAGAAGTGTGCTCGCCGTTCGTTTTTCCACGTTCAGAACTGGCCAAATTTCTATTTATACATATTTCGAGCATCAATTTTCTGGATGCATGACTTTTGTTATTGCCATTTCTGTGGCAATAACTAATTAGTTGTGCTAATGATCATTATACATTACTCACTGTGACTGTATTATTATTGGGATAATTACGGGTTCCCCACTCACCCAAGGATGATAATTCAAACAGGGGGGAGGGGGGGGAGGGGGGGGAAACCAAGGGGGTCCGGGGGGTTTTTTTTACGTAACACCTAATTAATCGTAAATTAATCACAACATAGACGGTGATTTGGGGTTTTTGTATATATAAGATAGCGAGTCGTTGTAAGTTAGTGTTGGGTTGGGAGCGGTTGACTGTTTGTACTTGTGTATATCGTTCCTGCAGTGGAATGCGTGGCACGGTAAAAAACACATTGCGGTTTTCCTGTGTCGAATGGGAATTTCTTGACGTGGTTCCATCGCTGGCAACTTTATTGTGGTGGAATTTAATGCGGGGAGAGGTGTTTAAAACGGGGCGCAACGAATTGAAACAGGGGGGCGCGCCCCGTTTGGCGGCAACGTAGGGAGAACCTGATAATATAAAACACTAAAGGGGGAGAAAGGAACCGAATTTAAGCGTAGTTTTACGGCAGTCTATATGGGGTTATCTTAGGCGTTTTAAGGTTAGGGTTAGGGTCAGAATTTGGTTTAATGTTAAGTAAGAATTAAGTTAACATTAGAATTACGCATACTTATAAGGTTTTGTTTGATTATTTGTTATGCTGGTTTTCTTGCTTTGGCCTCATACTAGTTTTCAGAACTCAAAAAGTTTTTAGTATAAAATGCGCGGGCGATAGGGTCTGGAAGGTTTTACCATCTTGAGTTCATGCGATGCTGGGGTACAGCTGAGCTGGCTGCCAGGTGGCGTTGCTAAGGCCGTAGCTGTGGGTGGGCGGGCTCCGGATACGTCAAGGCAAACTGCTGTCCTACTCTTGGAAGCTGGGAGGCTGCAGACTTGAAGCTGGACGGCCTTGGTCCAGCGACAGTATAGCTTATCTACAAGAAGAATACTAGTTTGAGACCATCAGCATTTGTCGAATCTAATCGATGCATTTTTAGATTGACGCCAGCGGTGTTCTTGCACTACTGCTAATCTGCAAATTAATATAACAAAATTTTCTTTTTAAAACCGTTACAAGAATGAAGATTACGCACGGACTCCACCACTGCACAGTTAACTAAAGTACAAACTGATGAGATGGCCATCGCAGAACGCGGGGGGGGGGTCGAAACAGATGCATATGCACGTGCGCGTGTCTTTCAGAAGTGGACTCACTGCCCGCTCAGTGTATCGAGTGAAACGAGACGCTCGCGGGAATTTTTCACACGAGTCGATGCTATTGACCCGACAAAGACCCGAAGAACGAATGGGCAATTATTACCTCGCCAGGAATTTACGAACTATTTTGCGATACGAAAAAATTGTCGAGGCGGGTACGAACGGTGAAAGACGAGGGCGGTTCGGTCAAACACGTAATCCGACTCGGTTAATCATATATACAATGCCGTGTTTTTTCGCGTTTATACACGATTTATACTTTTTTTTCACGGTTATGTAGTAAAGGACGAAGAAACTGCGGTGACATAACTATCAGGGCGCGACGCGTGCGGTGCGTTGCACATTGTGTGCTACGCGGATGAGCAGCGTGATGCGCGTGTGGGTGGTGAATGCTGGCCGGTGTGGCGCGCCGTTGTGTGTGTGTCGCGCGCGTATTGCGTGCGTGATGGTTATTGGAAATTAATAACTATAAAAAGATGTATGCTGTTTGAGTGTGTATAGCTTGCTTTCGCTCAACATATCTGAATGAAATTTGTTGAACGCTAGGTGCTGTGTATTGAATCAATTGGCAGACGGTCTGAGAAACAGCTGCCATGAGTTTGCCTCGCAGAAGCATGAGCATAACGTCTGTGTCCTGTGCGTGTGGTGAGTGCGTGCGTGGGTGCGTAAAGTGCGTGCGAGTGTTGGTTGGTGTGGGGCGCACGTCGCCCACTTGCAGACAACATTTCATGTCAGCACGTAGGCTAATTGTATTAGAGAACGGCTAGTGCTGCTTTCTGAGGCCAATGCCAACTAACTTACAGGCAGCACATTAAGCATGCAGTACGAATAGGCAGGTGCACAATACTAGCGCGGATAGCAGGGCTACACCGATACAGGGGACGAAACAGCAACAGTGTAGCGAATATATTCCACGCGGTACTAATTTAATCTGAAGGGATGCTCCACAGACGGCTTTATATGTCGACTGGGAATCGAACGCAAATCATACGTGACTAAGTGAACTTTTCTGAATAGGTATTACGCGGATTGAAATTCTGCCAGTATTCCATGAGAGGCATGAGAAATAGAGGAAAGCATGTGACTGAATCACTGATGATGTGATTTTGCTACCACCCACGAGACTGTTGCTAGACGCACAAATCTATTTCTAAGCGCCGAATATCTATAGAGCTTTGCGATTTTTTCAGTATAAATCTACCTGCTAAAAGGTAAATCCGAATGCTTGCTTAGTTAAAATTCTGTTTTGATGTTTGGTCGCACGTGAGGCAAAAACTCACAAACGTTAACGAAGAGGCTTATTTCGACAAAAACCGTTTCCCTCATTTGCGCTATTGATCGAGTGAAGAATGGGATTAAAGTTTTAGAAATTATTAATCAATCCTCGCCCGATGTGCACAGCCACATATGGGGAATTGGATGCGATATACTCAGGAGATATAATCAATTTTGTTGTCGGCGAATCCAATGTTGTAACTCATTGATAAATGTAATCACTGGGAAAAGTGAAAGGAATCTTAGGAGCTTCATTTACTTTGACCGGTTCTCAAACACTAAATTCTCAGTAACGTGCAGTTGTAATGTATTGCCATGGTATTGATCGT
>NW_014577869.1:91760-124418 GCF_000485595.1 Priapulus caudatus
GACGGACGCACGGACTGACGGACGGACGCACGGACGATCATGCGATTCTACAAGCTGCATCTGACTATGTCAGATGAGCTAAAAATAAGTACTAATAAGGGCCCTTATTTTATTTTTGGCAAAATAAGTACTTATAAGCCTTTGGAAGACCCGCTACGAACCCTGCAAGGGTACGTTCCGGTATACCGGACCGTACCCAGGGTACGTTCCGGCAGTACCCAGGGAGACATAGACCCTGGCAGCGTCACTGTCGTGTCGTGGTTGGTCATAACAGAACGTACCTGGCAGTCGAGGTACAGGACCCGACGTGTCACCCCTATGGGACCATCACGACCTGATCAACTACACACAAAAGGAAAACGTTACATTATACATTAATTTTAAATCGCGGGAGCAAATAGTTCCTGTAGCGGGAGCGAAAGGACTACACTGGCACAGCTAATGCAATGGTAATGGCAATGCATTCCAAACAACAACAACAACATTAACATCAATCATCATCATCACGAACAACAACTATCCCTACTCTTAGTACTCTATACTTTAGTATTACTAGTGCTCATAGGGTCTATGTCCCCCAGGGTACTGCCGGAACGTACACTGGGTACGGTCTGGTATACCGGAACGTACCCTGGTAACTATCTGATATGGTTAGGGTTAGGGTTAGGGTTAGGGTTAGGGATAGCTCTAGTACTATAGTCTATAGCCCGCGGATCGCTGCCGCAGGGCTATAGCACATTCTGCCATAGATGTAATCTATGCAAATGGTCCAACTGATGGGACCAAAAATTTATCCCCAAAACGCAAAATTATCGGGCTTTTTAACACTTATCTATCAACATAGACATCTCACCTATCTTTTTGAACACTTTCCACAACGTTACACCATGTATTTATCCATTTATTCCTAAAAGTGCCAGCACTACTTCCAAATTCCGTTTGAAATGCTGTGTGTGCACGCGTGACGTCACCCGAAATGTAGCATCATAGGCACAAAACAGATGGCAACTACACTGTGGCAGCTATGATGCAGCTACTGTTCAGAAAACTCTAACACAGATTGCAGGTGTACACAGAAACGTCTTTCTTTAATGCTCTAGGCATAACCACATACATTGACACAAGCCTGGCCATTCACATACTATATCAACTGCGTATAGAGTACTTATGCAGTAAACAGCGTACACAGTATACACGTAGTTTACAGTGCTTCACCAGCACTCTCAAATGTACAACTGACTCGCTGACAATCGAGAAACGCCAGCTAACGCCTGAGATCAACGGCGAAGCCAAAACCTACCGGCTAGCTGGCTGAGTCAAGTACAGTGCTCAACTTTTGTTTAGTACAGTAGTCAATCTTTAACACACTCTCCCCGTTGAGACCTCAAAAGGAGACTCAACTTAAATGTAAATTAAACCCATAACTGTACGCCAATATATCATGAAACCTTACACGTATCAAATCAATACTAAAAAAACATAGGATTCCGGCTCTCGCAAGAATATCTGATATCTCAATAACTACCAATATTAGTCAAATTAATTCGTGAAACACTCCGCCCTAACGTCAACATCACCCCAACATACAAAACATACGACAGGATCTCAATGATTACATTTCCTACAATTATACAAACAACAGGTGAAAGTGCCGACCCACTAGCTATGCGATGATCACCACACCATAGACGGTATTTGGGGTTCTTGTATATATAAGATAGGCGAGTCGGTGTACAGTTAGTGTTGGGTGTGGGACAGGTTGACTGTTTGTACTTGTGTATTGTCTGCAGTGCATGCGTGGCACGGTAAAAATACACATGCCGGTTGTCCTGGTCGAATGGGAATTCTTGACGATGGATTCCCTCGCTGGCAAACTTTTATTGTGGTGGAATTTAATCGGGGCGGAGGTGTTTTAAACGGGGCGCAACGATTGAAACAGGGGGGCGCGCCCCGTTTGCGCAACGTAGGGAGAACCCTGATATATAAACACTAAAAGGGGGAGAAGGAACCGAATTAAGCCTAGTTTTACGCAGTCCTATATTGGGGTTATCTTAGGGTTAGGGTTAGGGTTAGGGTCAGGAATTATGGTTAATGTTAAGTAAGATTAAGGTTAACATTAGAATTACGCATACTTATAAGGTTTTGTTTGATTTTGGTTATGCCTGTTCGTGCCCTCTACTAGTTTTCAGAATTCCAAAAAGTTTTTAGTAAAAATGCGCGCGATAGGTGTACCTGGAAGGTTTTCACCATCTTAGTTCCATCGATGCTGGGGTACAGCTGAGCTGGCTGCCAGGTGGCGTTGCTAGCCGTACTGGTGGGTGGGCGGGGCTCCGGATACGTCCAACAGGCAAACTGCTGTCCTATCTTGGAAGCTGGGAGGCTGCCAGCTTGAGAGCTGGGACGGCCTTGGTCACCACCGCACAGTTATAGTTATCTACAAGAAGCAAATACCTAGTTGAGACCATCACAGACATTTGTCGAATTCATCGCATGCATCTTTAGATTGACGCCAGCGGTGATTCCTCTTGCACTCTGCTAACTCTGCAATTATATTAACAAAACTTTTCTTTTTAAAACCGTTACAAGAATGAAGATACCACGGACTCCACCACCTGCACGTTAACAAAGTACAAACTGTGAGATGCCATCGCAGACACAGCGGGGGGGGGGTCGAACAGAATGCATATGCACGTGCGCGTGTCTGTCAAGAAGTGACGTCACTCCCGCTCAAGTGTACGAGTAAACGAGACGCTCGCGGGAATTTTCTCCACGAGTCCTGCTAGTGAGTGAACCCGAACAAAGACCCGAAGAACCCGAATGGGGCAATTTTACCCTCGCAAGGATTTCCGAACATTTTGCGATACGACAAAAATGTCGAGGCGTACGAACGTGAAGACGAGGCGGTTCGGTCAAACACGTAATCCGATCGTATAATCATTATATCACAAATAGCGTGTTTTTTCGCGTTTATACACGATTTATACTATTTTTTCACGTTATGTAGTAAAGGACGAAGAAACTCGGTGGACATACTATCAGGGCGCACGCGTGCGTGCGTGTGCACTTGTGTGCGTACGCGGATGAGCACGTGTGCGCGTGTGGGTGGCTGGAATGCTGCGTGTGCGCGCGCGTGTGTGTGTGTGCGCGCGCGTATGCGTGCGTGTGTTATTGGAAATTCAATAAATATAAAGATGTATGCTGTTCTGAGTGTGTATGCTTTGCTTTCGCTCACCTATCTCGTAATGAAATTTGTTGAAAGCTAGGTGCTGTCGTATTGAATCAATCGCAGACGTCTGTAAGAAACAGGCTGCCCATGCCAGTTTCGCCTCGCAGGCATGACATAACGTCTGTGTCTGTGCGTGTGTGCGTGCGTGCGTGGGTGCGTAAGTGCGTGCGAGTGTTGGTTGGTGTGCGCGCGCACGTCGCCACATGCCAGCAACATTTCATGTCAGCACGTAGGGCCTACATTGTATTAGCAGAACGGCTAGTGCTGTCATTTCTGACGCCAATGCCAACCTAAGCTTACAGGCCAGCACTTCAGCATGGCAGTACGAATAGGTACAGGGTGCACCTACTACGCGGATAGCAGGGATACACCGATACAGGGGAGGAAACAGCAAGCAGTGTAGCGAATATATTACACACCGGTAATAATTAATCTGAAGGGATGCTCCACAGACGGCTTATATCGACTGGAATCGAACGCAATTCATCGTGAACATAAAAGTGAACTTTCTGATAGGTATTCGCGATTGAAATTCTGCCAGTATTCATGAGAGCATGAGAATAGAGGAAAGATGTGACTGAATCACTGATGATGTGATTTTGTCATCACCACGACTGTTGCTACACGCACAACTATTTCTAAGCGCCGAATATCTAATGAGCTTTGCGTTTTTTCAGTATAACATACGCTGCTAGGAAATCCGAATGCTTGCTTAGTTAAAATTCTGTTTTGTTGGTCGCCGTGAGGCAAAAACTCACAAACGTTACGAGAGGCTTTTTCGACAAAAACACGTTTCCCTCATTTGCGCTATTGGATCGAGTGACAAGGAATGGGATTAAAGGTTTTAGAAATTAAATTATCAATCCTGCACCCATGTGCAACAGCCACATATGGGGAATTTGATCGATATAATCAGGAGATATAATCAATTTTGTTCTCGCCGATCCAATGTTGTACCGCTCACTTGATAAATGTAATCACTGGAAACACGTGAAAGGAATCTTAGCCAAGCTTCATTTACTTTGACCCGTTTTCATAATTCTAGGCAGTTAGTAATCGTATTGCCCATGGTATTGATCGTAAGGTTCTGTAGCCATGAGAACCGGTGACATTTGAAAAGCTCTGCATTCATGACTAATGCTCATTTAAACAGATAGTGATTCTTTTAACACTAATAAAATACAAGATGACGATCCATACAGAAATAAAATGTAACGTTGATCCATAAATCCTAATGCAACATTCTTTTTAACACCAATATGAAGTTTATTGTGTATATCTTACCACACAAACCAATCCTACTTTTTCACCTTCAACAATCTAAGGGCTGTAAGCAGTTCCGTCAAGGCACAATATTACACGAGTAGCATGTGCCACCAATGGCATGAGTAAGACCATTACATTTACAATGCATTATAAACCATCAAAAACTTGTTATACACGACATAAAATATTCAACCTAAATAAAAACAACAACACAGATATACATAGAAGAACTATTTTTTGGCCCTATATTATTCATAATGAACGTAACAGGAAAATTGCATTTTTATTAGCAATGCACATAGTTGGTAGTTTAGTGAGAATTGTGCATTTCCACGGAGGTTTAAATGCACTTAACACTAACAGCCTCTCACTTAGCACTAGCTCGGAGCAAAATATGCACATAGCACTTGCTGCCAAAACAAAACGAAGATAATCAATAATTAATGTATATGCACTAGACAAAGACTAACAATTAGTTGGCTTTGGGGGTGGGGATCTATTTTAAACAATGAGAACGTTTGTCATTATATCAACATCCTGACCGAGTTTTTACATTGTTTTCATCTGTGTTCAGCTGAGAGTCGACCAAACATGCTTCTTGCTCTTGCTCCTGCATTTGGCAGCAAAGCAATATGTCATGAAGCCGATTTAAAGCGCATCACTACTGGCTCCCGATCTTTGATGATTATGGTTCTAGGTATACTTACAGACCTATATTATACATTTACATATATAACATTTATTATATTGTAAAAGCCTATTATTTAGTGCATTATTCTTTGTTTCTGTTACTGTCTCTGTCGCTGCCAGGGTCTATGTCTCCCTGGGTACTGCCGGAACGTACCCAACTTCGGTTTAAAGAGCGGATTCACCGACCAATCGGAGGGCGCTGCGTTTGCCGATCGCTATGCGCATTGGGAATGCGTACGTCACAGGTCAACAGAAATGGCGCTCGAAATATCCGCCGCTTGTCACTTCGAATTTTTGTAACAGGTTATATTAGCTTAATACAGAGTATTGTGTAAGTTCCAAGATAGCGAAGAAAGGTTCGTGTTGTGAATAAACCCAGTTTGGAAGTTCTAGTCTCTGAAAACGCACCAGCAAACCGCCCTGAGTGATTCACTCAGGGGTTCCCTGAATTTCCTCCACAGAAAACCATAGCGACGCGTTGTAACCCTATCCTGGGTTTGGGTTACATTATTGTATAAAATTAGATAGTACCAGCAGAGCATATACCAGAGATGATACCAGGGTACATTCCGGTATACCGGACCGTACCCAGGGTACGTTCTGGCAGTACCCTGGGAGACATAGACCCTCTCAGCATTACTACTAGTACTAGTACTACTACTAGTATAGTACTAGTAGGTAGCACAGGCACCTATATCTAACATGATCCCCCAATGCGAGCACCGAAGGTGTGAGAATGTAGGACACACAATTTCACGAATGTCCGATATCAATGAAAGTTTTTGATTCTCAATAAAAATATGCACATCCCCGTATTCTTACTTTGTTGTACTAACCTCCCCTGTAATATGTTTGCACTGTCGATAATATTTGACAGCGTTAGGAGAGTAAAATCTGTAGCCAGTAAAAAATTAACAGTTCCCACACGTTCAATGGCGGTCATGGTGTTGACATATTTCGCTACGATTTCGAGCTGCATGTAATGCCGCCACCTGATTGGACAAAATTTGAAACACAAGTCGCCGCCATTTTTGTAACGTGTGGGAACTGTTAATTTTTCACAAATATGGAATATATGCTATATACGCTGTAATACATGATTGACAGTTCAACCAAAGACGCCGGAGACAACAATACAAACTAAGAAAGTGTATGCACATGTATTTTAATTGAAACATTCACATTTTTTATCTAAAAAAGGTCCGATTTGATAAAGTCGTGAAATTGTATGTCCTACCTTCTCACACCTTCGGTGCTCGCATTGGGGGATCGTGTTAGATATAGGTGCCTGTGGTAGGTAGTAGCTAGTACAATGGCGTCAATGCCTAATCTAAAGGCAATGCCAGTAACTGGCGCTCATAGGGTCTATGTCCCCCAGGGTACTGGGGGAACGTACCCTGGGTACGGTCCGGTATACCGGAACGTACCCTGGTCACTATTTGATATGGTTAGGGTTAGGGTTAGGGATAGGGTTAGGGTTAGGGTTCGGGTTCGGGTTAGGGAGTAGGCGTAGACGTAGATACAATAATGTAACCCAAACCCAAGAGGATAGGGTTACAAAGCCTCCCTATCCTTTTGTGCAGAGGAATACCCGAGTGAATCACTCGGGCCGGTTTGCTGGTGCGTTTTCAGAGACTAGAACTTCCAAACTGGGTTTATTCTCAACACGAACCTTTCTCCGCTATCCGGGAACTTACTATGTATCGCAATACTCTGTATTAAACTAATATAACCTGTTACAAAAATTCGAAGTGACGAGCGGCGGATATTTCAAGCGCCATTTCTGTTGACCTGTACGAATCAGGACAACGGAACCAATCTGCAGATTACCATATGGCTGAAATCTAGTCACGGCAGGCGGAAGGTTGCGCATATATTTATCTCGCCATACTGCCCAGAAACTGTCAAGGCGTTCTACCCGCATCCTTTCTCTGGCAGTCAATGCTTGAGGGGAGATGTCCACCGGCTCCTCAGCTACCACTGGCTGAAACCCAGCACGCCGCCCAATCAAAAAATGGCTCGGTGTCAAAGGGTTAGTAGAGTCCACATCATACACGGCCAATGAGAGTGGACGCGAATTGATGCACGCCTCAATTTCATGAAGAGTGGTCTCGAGTTCTGCTCTACTGAGACAACCGACACCTAACGACCTTTTAAGTGCTGATTTTACAGAACGAATTAAGCGCTCCCACCAGCCTCCCCACCATGGAGAACGCGGGGCAATATATCTCCATTTAGGGAGGGAACAACCAAAATACTTCTGCAATCGCACTTCAGCCCCTTTAAAGGTCTTAGCGTTGTCCGTATACAACACAGATGGCATGCCCCTACGGGCCACGAATCGTCTGAGACTCAGTAAAAACTCAACAGTTGACAACGAGTCTGTGAGTTCTAAGTGTATTGCACGAATTACCCCACAGGTGAACAGACATATATATAGCTTACGCTTAGGCACATCCCTGCAATATAATGGTCCGGCAAAGTCAATACCAACAATAGAGAACGGCGGACCCTGAGTTACCCTCAATTTTGGCAGGGGAGCCACCACCTGATTACATGCTCTCGCATCCTGCCTTTGGCAAGGCGCACATTCGCGCTTGATTTTCTTAGCAAGACGTCTTAGTCTTACGATCCAATACTTGTCTCTTAGAGACGAGACAAGAGTTTCGCCTCCAGCATGCTTAAGCAACTGATGCTGGGACCGTACCAACAACAAAGAGGCATGACCTGAAGGAAGAATGATCGGATGTCTTTCTTCATATGCAAGATCCGATAACAGAAGCCGGCCTCTCACTCTAAGCAGTCCATCATCACCAATGAAAGGGGCCAGTTTAGCTATCGGAGATGACCTAGCTATGGGTCTACCTCGTCATAGGGCTTTAACTCCAAATGATGCATATCCCATTGACATTGGTGAATTATCTGCTGTTTGGCAGCTGGCAGCTCATCTGTAGAAAGATCCCCAGACCTTCTATGATTCTTACACACCCTTCCATTATGGATAAAGCGAAGGAACCATCCAGTAACACGAATTGCCTTGGAAATTGAGCTCCAACGTTCAACCTTCAGCAGCGGAGAGGGCTGTGAGGTTGCCTTTGCGGTCAGCATTACGACCCTCTCATCAAATGGTGGTTCTTCCACTGCCTGACTGCACTCGATAGGCCCACAGAATTCTTCTTTGGGTCGACTCAACCAAGGTGGTCCAGCTAACCACAGGTCAGAGGACATAAGCTCTTCTGCATACAATCCTCGGGTAGTCAGATCTGCAGGATTCTGCTTGCCAGGGCAGTAGAACCAACGGGAAGGATCAGTAATATCCTGTATTTCCAACACTCTATTGGTCACGAATTGCTTCCATTTCTTATGGTCTCTTTGAATCCATGCCAACGCCACCCTAGAGTCTGTCCAGCAACTGTATGCTACATTGTTGGGCAGCCTAAAAGCTTGTCTGACAAACCTCAGGAGCCTAGCAGCAAGGAGACTACCAAGCAACTCCAAGCGTGGAAGGCAGACCTTCTTTAGAGGAGCAACCCTGGCCCTTGACATAACTAACGACGTTTCAAAGGTTCCCTAAGGAGTTGGTGTACACCACTGCTCCATATCCACGCTCAGAGGCATCCCCAAAGACATGAAGCTCTATTTCTCTGTGGCTCTTCCATGCAACCTGTGCGTAGCACCGGGGAATCCGCCACTCACATAGCAGTTTGAGACCTGCCAGCCAACGAGAAAATCTCGAGTTGACCACCTCTGATACCTCCTCATCCCACTGCAAGCCCATCTGCCACAACTCTTGAAATATACACTTTGCCGTCATTGAGAATGGCATGAGGAACCCCAGTGGGTCGAAAAGCCTAGCGATACAGCTCAGGACAATGCTCTTAGTGATTACCAGATTAGGCGGCACCTCTACTCCCTCAAAGGAGAAAGCATCATCTTGCGACAACCAACTCACTCCAAGTATTTTACGAGATCCAGCCTCTGGTGAAGTGCTTTCTAGCGACTTGCTCCACATGTAAGTAACTACCCGACTGTTTGATCCCCACTTCGCAAGAACCATCCCTGCCTTCTGCATGACAGCTTGGGCCTCAGTGAACATGGCACAGGCCTCTTCCACGCTGTTTGCACCTGATAGCCAATCATCAACGTAAAGATTCTCTTTGAGCTCCTCAATCACGGGCGTAGAGGGCAGCGATTCGAGATGATGGGCAATGGTGGCATTCAGCCGAAAGGGGCTACTGTTAATTCCAAAAGTAACCCGACGGAAACGCATTTTCCGAACAGAATTACCATCATCCCAAAGAAATCGGTGAACATCTCGATCTTCCCTACCTAGTTGCACCTGTAAGAAGGCTTTTGTGATATCCGCTGTCAAAGCCACAGGCCAACGTCGGTAACGCACTAGGACTTCTACTAAACTCGGTATCAATGATGGTCCAGTCTCGAGGCAGTCGTTGAGGGACACCCCATTAGAGCCCTTTGCTGATGCATCAAAAACAGGACGAACCTTTGTTGATGTACGGCTTTCTTTCACGACCGGTCTATGAGGCAGATAGAAAATGGGCCAAGGCACACTCACTTCATGCTTAGGGACCTCTTCAATTACCCCATTCTCTTCCATCTCATGCAGGGCGCCTCTATAACTATCGGCTAATGAGCTATCTCGACTCAACTTACGGGATAAACCTTGTAGACGAGCTTCTGCCTGTCTCTCATTATTCAGTAACTTGGGTAGGCTTGCGGGCTCCTTCCATGGGAGGGCAACCTCATATCGACCATCTACGAACGTGATAGTCTCATTGAAAGTCTCCAAGACCCGATCCGGTAGCCCTTTTTCTCCCTCAAAAATACTTATTGACTCTAGCTCCCAGAAGTTGCGAAGAGCAGGCTCTAAATCATTCCCAACGCATAATAGCGAGAGTGGCTCCAACTGGACACCCCCTCCCGCTTTTCTACCAGATAAGACCCAACCAAATAAGGTCTCGAGCAGGACTGGACCTTCAGGCAAACGTTTCATCCCGTCTTTCACAAGGTCCCAGTAGTGATCCATGCCTATTAGGATATCAACCGAGGCCTCCTCGCCACCTGAATAGATGTCCGCAAGGGGTAAATCGCACGACTTGACTAGTGAATTTACTGATACTCTAGGGTGCTGAAGGGAAGCACAGATCACAGGCACTTCCACAGCAGCGAACTTGACTCTGGGAGCCCCTCGCTCTACTGCACCCCTAGCCCTAATTTCATACACGCTACGATCCCTTGCTACAGATTTGCTTCCACCAAAGGCCGAATATGCTAGCTTGATTGTGGACAGCCATTTTGGTCGAACCTTGCGAACCAATGCGCTGGTCACATAAGAATGGTCTGACCCAGAATCGAACAACAGAGTTGCCTTCACCGGACCACCTTCCCCCTCCACCAGCACACATGCAGTCTGTAGTAAAACGCCTGTAAGCACCTTTTGCTTAGAGGAGGCGACACCCACATGCGACATATCATCAGATATCTCTTACTCCCACTACTGCCGTAAGACTTGACATTCTTCTCTGCCTTACACAGTAGATGATGATGGTATCGCAGCCTACACTGTGTACATTTACCCTTACAAAATCGAGCCACATGGCCTGGCTTCAAACAGGCAAAGCATAAACCACTACTTTGCACCCTCTTTCGTCGAGCTTCTACAGAGAGCTCCTCTAGCTTCCGGGCATGGCAATCACTAGAAGAATGAGCATGCTCACAGAATACGCAGCGCTCGTCATCAGAGGTCGTCTGTAGAGCGGAAGCAGATGGCACCCTTGCATTCCTCCTCCTTTCTGACGTCGAGTTAGGCAGCAGATTCCTTTCAAGCGGAGTGGGAGACATGACTTCCTTGACGGCCTCTGGCCTCTCACGCAGCTCGACTTCCGTCTTTAAGAAGAGGAGTTGTTGTAAGTAGCACTCCTTTCCTTCGCTGCATCGTGCCCACTCTAGTCGAACATGCGGGGGTAGCCTGGAAAGGACGACAGGTGTGAGGAGAACTCCATATTTCTCTCCTGGAATTTCGAGCGCCTCCAATCCCCTCACATGTATCAATAGCTTATCTTGCAGCTTCCTAAGCGACTCAGTATATGAGCCTGTGTTTGTCATAGATAGTGACAACAGCGCTTGCATGTGGCCAGTAAGGAGCAGCTCTCGTCTGCCAAACCTTTTCTTAAGGAGCAGGCATGCCGTTGCGTAATTGGCAGGCTTTCATTTTTAAGGGGCGCGATCGCGCTCGCGCTCCACCGCGCACCCGAAATTGTGCCATGGTGCGCGCATCATCGCACCTCATAGAAGTGGTTGAAATCGCGCACCAAAAGTATGTCTATTACGTTGAAATAGCGCTCCATAGAGTTCTCAATGTAGAAAAACGATGCCTGTTGATTGACGTAGCCGTACCAGATGATTCTAACATCATGGTGAAGGAAAAAGACAAACTCACCAAGTACAAAGATCTGGAGATCGAAATTAGGAGGATGGGGAATACTAAGACGAGAATTGTACCAGTGGTGGTTGGAGTCCTTGGCTCTATAAAGAATGGTTTTGAGAAGAACCTTAAGGAACTTCCTGGCTACCACACTGCCCAAGAAGTGCAGAAAATCGCACTACTGGGAACAGCACACATCCTGCGAAAAATTCTGGATTGAATCTCTATGTCCCAGGTTGGTACACGGTCAACCCAGAAGCCACCGGCTAATGCCGTGATCCACTTTGGAAATAATAATAATAAATAATATAGGGTCTAATAAGTAATATATAACTCTATGGTTACAACATACATCTGGTAATACATCCGGTGCAGTGCATTGCGATCGTAACAAATATTTAGAAATTAGAGTAGATATCTTTACTTTATAATATTATATTTATCACCGTAAGTAATGATATATGTGGTCTCTACCAACAAAATATGTGTACAACTTGCGGCTAAGAATTAGATAAATATACAAACGATAGCGATGCAGAGTCATGAAATATGAGAATGCATAGAAACACTAGAAGTTAGAACCCGCACATAGAGCCGCTGCCTAGAACGGGGACATTCACTGATTGAGTAGTGATTCAGGTTCAAGGATAGCTCCAAGAAACGGTATTGCTAGGGTTACAATATAGACAATCCGTCGCACAGCCTGGTCGGGCTAGTTCAAGGATAGAGAACATGGGTCCCAATAAAACCAATGTCACTTACATCAATATAAATATAATATTATATCAATATAATACTAGGTTTAATAGGGTTATGGATAGGTTTAGGCAGGTTCAAGGATAGAGAACATGGGTCCCAATAAAACCAATGTAATTTACATCAATATAAATATAATATTACATCAATATAATAGGTTAGGGTTATGGTTAGGGTTAGAGTTAGGGGTAGAATTAGGGTTAGGGTTAGGTTTAGGCACATTGGTTTTATTGTGACCCATGTTCTCTATCCTTGGGCCGTTAGGCACATTGGTTTTATTGGGACCATGTTCTCTATCCTTGGGCCGACATTCACGTTATACTTAAAAATATAATTATAAATATAAATATAAATTCTGTTCTCAATCTCTAGCTCTTGTAACTATAGCCCGCGTACGCTGTCTGTTGCAATGTTGAAGAATCATTCGTGAAAGAAAGCTACTAAAGCCGAAGTCAGCAAAAGGAAGTTCTCCTATCGGCATCGGCTCTACACAACTGTGTGATATGGTATAAAAAATATTTCATTTCCCATAGTATGCTAGTTACCTGTGACAGAAGCCTCGTCTACACGACGAACCTTAACTCGAGTTAGCGATTATGTAGCGTCTACACGACAACACCCGATAGCGATTATTACCAATTTATTATGCATGCGTGCATGCGTGTGTACGTACACGCGCGTTCGTGCGTGCGTGCGTGTGCGCGTACACGTGCGTGCATGCGTGAGTGCGTGTGCACGTACATGTGCGTGCATGCGTGCGTGTGTGTGCGCGTGTGCAGGTACACGTTCGTGCGTGCGTGCGTGCTTGTGCAGGTACACGTGTGTGCGTACGTGCGTACGTGCGTGTGTGTGCAGGTACTAGTGCTGCCACCTGTCGTGGAGGTTAAGCTAACTCGAGTTAAGCGTCTACACGGGCCTTAACTCAAGTTAAGGTAACTCGAGTTAGCTTAACCTCGATCGACTGGCGAGGTTAAGCTAACTCGAGTTAACGCTAACTTGAGTTACCTTAACTCGAGTTAAGGCCCCCCGTGTAGACGCTTAACTCGAGTTAAGGTTCGTCGTGTAGACGTAGCTTTAGATTATTTTTTGTTAGTGAGCGGGCACAATGTATTTCCAAGTGGAGGGGTGGGCAGTTTGCAAGCGGTTGCAAACCGCGCTAGCGCTGCGCAATGAAAAATGGCGGTTTGCAACCGCATGCAACCTGCTCACCCTCCACCCCTCCATACATTGTGCCCGCGCACTAGCGAAAAATGGCGGTTACAAGTTTGTAAACAATCTTCGTCGACGAGTAATATAGCAAGTACAACATTTAAGCGTTAGTTTGCGGTTTAATTTTAGTGTTTATAGTAACTTAAGACATTTGTGCGACAGAGAATGTGCTTTATTTGGCGTACCGAAGAAGTTATTAAGCGCAAAAAGTTGTTTTACTACCTGGAAATTGCCATAGTATGTTCTATAGCCCTGCGGCGGAGCGGAGGGCTATAGTTCTAGAGCTATGGCTGGAGGGGCTCAAGGATAGAGAGCATGTCCTGAACATCATCCTATCCAATCACCGTCCTGGACATCATCTCTATCCTTGAACCGCTGGAGGTACAGCAGCCGTATCTCTAATTTACGAGGCTGGAGGTACGGCAGTCCATTCGCATTCATACGTAACGAGACAAAGATGGCGGCGGATGGCGGCAGATTTCGAAATAACGCCTTGGGAAATAAATTCACGATTTGTGAGTTTTGATGAGCTAGAAACACTCGGATTAGGTACAAAAATGAACATTATTGTAAACTTTACATTGATCAGAAGATCGCACATAATTGCCTCAGCCCTCAAACAAACGCCAAAAAGGGGCTTCAACGAACGACAGCTGTCGTACCTCCAGCCACTCCGTTTTTGTGCATTACCCACTCTAAAATACCCTGGCCTACTTACTTACTCACTTTATTATAAGGCCGTGGCTACGCGACCGGTTCGCCTACGCGTCCGGACATCCATCTCACACAGTGTGTCTTGCGACACGTACACTCATGATTGCGCAACGGGACGCTCTGCTGATTGCCGAGTGTGTGTGTGTGCGTGTGTGTGTGTGTGTCTGTGTGTGTGTGTGTGTGTGTGTGTGTGTGTGTGTGAGAGAGAGAGCGAGATAGAACTAGAGGTGTGTGTGTGTGAGAGAGAGAGAGAGAGAGAGAGAGAGAGAGCGAGAGCTAGAGGTGTGTGAGAGAGAGAGAGAGAGAGTGCGTGTGTGAGCGAGAGAGAGAGCGCGAGAGATATGGGGCGGATGAAAGGATAGCTGGCAGCAGTGCATATATTTTGCAGCTAACACTCCATTAGGAGCGTTCCCAACTTTAATATCATAAATATCGTGATATAGGTATCAATGGGAGGCTTAACCTAACCCTAACCCTAACCATTAACGTATATTGTATATTTTCGGCAATTAGCAGAGCGTCCCATTGTGCAATCATGCGTGTGCGCGAGTCGCGCGATCACTGTGTGAGTGGATGTCCGGATGCGTAGCCTGGAGGCTAGGCGACCGATTCCGGACGCGTAGCCACTGCGTTATTGTAAATATCTATCTCTTACTCCTACGTACAAATATTTAGGTGTTATTATTAGTAGCAATCTTTGCTGGAATGCACACATTGATTATATTTGTAAGAAAGCGTGATGGTTCTTTTGGTAAGTTACGTCGCAACCTTAGTTTTGTCGATTCCACTTTCACGTGTTCCCCCACTACTTGGTACGATTGTGAATTAATTGATTGTCTGACTTTCATAAATGTCTTCAGTCACAATAATATCAGGAGTGACATAATACTAGAGGCTAAGCACACTATTATGTCAGTAAAATGAAAAGTATTATGTAAAATGAATTGGGGACAACTCTTATATCCTTGAACCTTTATCTGGCATCTCTATATACAACTTAAAATGAAGTGATACCTAAAACACTAACGGTGGTGCTGCCATGTACCACAAATTTTCTACGATACTATATGTCACTAAAATGTTGACTGTTTTCCAGAGTAACAGTGACTGGGATAGTCCGTCAGAAGGGGTTGACTATGGACCACAGAAAACAAAACGTCATATCGAAGCAAAGAAGCCACCAGATGAGTGAGTAATGAATGATTTGTGATAGTTATAATGAAGTGTAATGTCATTTCCTAATCTCCCCGATCATATGCCACATGAGCAAATTGAATGTAATAGCAGATGTTATTTACAACTATTCACTGCTGTTGCAGTTCTGAAGATGAGACACCAACGAGAGACAAAGCAGTTAGGCCAACCACTAAACCAAGGAAGAATGCAATGCTAGACCAAACTTCCAGACAGACCAAACCACACTCGGGACCAATAACATTCATAGATCGTTCATTAGACCCGGACAGAGCAAGAGAAACACCAAAACCACCCTATGACTTCAAGGGTGCAATGGAGCTTGGTAGGTAATTGCATATATATATAGTGTAGGATGTAGTAAACAAAACGAAGATGTATGCGTCACTAACAGAATCTGTCTCTTCAAAGTTATATTATTTCACCACAAACGTGTACGAAACACCGACGGTGACGATGACGATAACGGTTACGATCGATAACTTGACAGCGATAGCGCGTGCGTGTGTGCGCGTTTGACTACGACAATGGCGACGGTAACGACAGGATGATAACGATAGTGGCAACGATAACGGCAGCGTGTCGACGATAACGATAGTGGCGACAATAACGACAGTGTGATTCACTGAAACAACGCAACAAAAAATTACTTTACTAAATTACGTTAAGTTCTAGAAACTTTAAGCATTACGTGAATATTTATAAACAATCGCTCAGCTATGGTTAACATCATTCCTTACGCGTAGGCAATTAACACCTAAGATACACCTAATACAGTTCTATCTCAGCAATTATCATGAACGAAGTTCTAAACTGCAGAAATAAGTACACTACTGTATTAACTGAACTGCACCTTAAACTCTCAAATACGTATAACCTAAACCGCCCCTGCAATCGAAATCAAGGATGGCTATACCTACATATGTGGTTTATGACTCCCACTGAACTAAATCAAGCAATCATAATATTTTCAGTGTCTTTAAAATTATGATACAAAACTAGTAACTCACCGAAGATTTGTGACACCTTTACATCCCTTTACATCACTACATAATCCACATATATATATAGAAAAAGCTGGCTACACGAGCGACTAACAAAAACGAACTTTGCGTATGCCGCCGTCTTTCACACTGACGTGTGATTGCCGCAGAGTTTGCCGCCGAAACCCTGAGGTCAGCTAACACGTAATTAGCAGGGTCTGGTGAATAAAGCAGCATGGTGGTTGGAACCGATTTTATTGTCTAAGTATCAATGTGGTTTAATCCGGTAGTAAAGTCTAAAGACGCGTATAGACTTAACTTGCCGCGCCCGCCATCATTTCTCAACTAAACCAAACTCGGGCAGATACATATAGTGGGAAAATTTCCCCTAATTTCAGCATTGTCGGTGACATAAATTTATTGAATACCTGGGGGCCGTTGTCAGAAACATCGTAAAGTTAATGCTAAAGTTAATGCTACGATAACAATTACGGCTAATGCTAATGTTGCGAGACTAGCATTGACAGAAACACATCGCAGCTATTAGAAAACTTACGATAACAGGAACTTCATCACAAGGCTGCTGATTGGATGGGAATCGATCACAAAATTCAAATTCATACACATTTATTGTACATCACAGTAATTTATGAATATTATGATGGCTAACCACATATAAATAATATTTGATGAAAAATGACGTGGTCATGAAGTTATTCTGCACAACAAGACAAATTATCACACTGTAACGCGAGATGCGATAGTTGTGGCAAGCATGGTAAACATTAAAAACTAGAGAACAAATGCCATACGCCATTTGTAAATGTATTGTTTTGTTAGCTCATCTGACGTAGTCAGATGCAGCTTGTAGAATCGCATGATCGTCCGTTCGTGCGTGCGTGTGTCCGTCCGTCCGTCCGTCAACAGTTGGGCACAAATCTTGACCGCTCGACGTACGGTCACGATATTTGGGACGTGGGGGGTAATCCGAAAACGAGTTGGTATGTCGAAGCTGGGGTTCAAAGGTCAAAGGTCAAGAGGTGTAAAAGAAGGGGGAACATTCCCTCCTTAACTTAAGGTATAGGGAGGAAATGCAGAATTGCGGCACAAATCTAAACGGCTTGACCTAGGCTTGTGATAGTTGGTGTATAGCATCATGGTAGGAAAAGCCATCACTGTGCCGAAATTTGAGGTCACAGGTCAAAGGTCAATGGGGCACAGGGCAGATTTTAGACATTTTCTGAGGACATGGTCTGACGGAGCGATTGAAAAACTTTTTTGCTTCAGCAGTGACCTAGCATTTTTATGGCTTTATTGAAAGGACCATGAAATGTACTTTCGGCTGACATGCAAAGAGTAAGTGTCGGATAACCTTTTTACCCTCAAGAGGAGGGTTAAACATGGATTTGTTTACTGTTAGAAATAATTTGACTGCCGGGTTTGTTAGTAGAATCTATACATGCCTGGATGTATCAGGCTACAATGTCACAGTGAAATTTCAAAGCTAAATTTGGTTGAAGAAGGTTTATGCTCCTTAAAATGGCATTCTGTATTTCAGTGTGTTACATGTAACTTATGCCACTGCCAGTGCATTAGTGGCGATAGTTACTTTGTAGATTTTGCCTGTGTTAATTAGGTTACAGGTGGCAGAGCTCTCTATTTCAGCCTGTAGGCTTGCGTAGGTAAATGGATGAGTGCTTACCTATTCTGCTTGCAAAATATTTGTTGCTACTACGTACGATGGGAGCTTCCATCTTTAATCTTAAGACACTTAAACGTACGCACCATCTCGTGGCAACTTTCATAACGATCCCAACGAACATTCTTTGAGAAGGTTTCTGATACATCCCTGTGCCTTCTACTGTTTCGGCGGCGTATGTGAACACATTTGGGACTAACAGGGTTTACTAGAATCCCACCACTCCACCACAGAGTCACCGCAGTAGATGTTAGATGAGCGCTGTCGCTCCGCGGCACTTGTTTATTAGCAGTAGATAAATAATAATTTTGACATGTTTTTCAAAAATTATTATTCATTATTATAAAATATAAATATCACTATAATTGTAATTCGTATTGTAAATGTGTTATTTCAACTTAATATTAAAGTTACGAGAGTGTCTGGACTCTCGTAATGTTAAGCGGATATTTGGAGGATTTTAGCCATCTGACATAGTCAGATGCAGCTTGTAGAATCGCATGATCGTGTGTCCGTCCGTCAACAGTTGGGCACAAATTTAACCGCTTGACATACAGTCACGAATCGGCACATCGGGGGGATCGTCAAAACGAGTTGGGATGTCGAAGCTGGGGGTCAAAGGTCAAAGGTCAAGAGGTGTAAAAGAAGGGGAAACATTCACTCCTTAACTTAAGGTATAGGAGAGAAATGCAGAATTGCGGCACAAATCTAAACGGCTCGACCTAGGCTCGTGATAGTCGGTGTATAGCATCATGGTAGGAAAAGCCATCACCTGTGCCGAAATTGAGGTCACAGGTCAAAGGTCAATGGGGCACAGGGCAGATTTTAGACATTTTCTGAGGACATGGTCTGACGGAGCGATTGAAAAACTTTTTAGTTTTAGCGGTGACTGTTATGTTTATTATGCATTTAGCGAGACCAGCTCCAGCAGGTGCTGCCACCTATGGGGGCACACCGCCAAACATGTCAACCATCCTGTAGTGTCTATTTTGTCATCGGAATAAAGCATCTTATTGTTACTCAATACTTGGCTCAAACATATCATCTGGCGACAAGGATAACTATGAAGACCCAGCGCACGCAATAAACCAGCCTGGAGAATTTTTCAAGGTACAGCTCAGCCTTGTGGAGCCATTTAATGAGATGCCATAAAGCGCATGGCGAATTCCTTTGTTCTGTTTGGAGGAGTGTAGTGGAGGTAGTGGAGCCGCTGTTGTACTCACGTGACTGCTATGTCCGATGAGTCTGTTGCTGTACCCAATGCTCCTGTAATTGCTGAAGCGTCAACCACCACTCCCGCTGATCCAACGATAATGGCGCTGCCAGCATTCCCCGCATTTGAGGTGAATCTCGACTCAAATATTGGCCCCAGATGGGAAAAATGGCTGACACGCTTTGAGAGACTGATGACTGCCATGGCTATTACCGATGTCACCCGGAAACCCAATGTTGCTACATTATGCAGGAACGGATGTCGACGAGATATTCGACACATTACAATCGAGGAGGCTACGGGCGATGCCACTGAATACAGTGTCGCCACAGCCGCCCTCAATGCGTACTTCACGCCGAAGGCTAACACAGCTTTTGAAGTATACAACTTCCGCCAGGCAACGCAGAAAGGTGGCGAAAACATGGATGCGTTCGCGACACGCCTTCGTCAACTTGCTAAGTCGTGTGGTTTTGCCGACGACAAGATTGAAATCGCCAACCAAATCATTTTTTCGTGCAAGTCCCAGAGTCTCCGCCGCAGAGCACTAAGAGACAATCTGAACCTTGACAATCTAATAAAACTGCACGCTCACTAGAGATAGTGAACGCAAGCTAAAACCGTGGAGGCCAGCAATTCGGACACGGTAAATTTTATGAAGGACCAGCATCAATCTCGTGACAAGCGGCAACAATCACGTGGAAGGACACGCTCCAACTCGCAGTCCTATCGACGCTCGCAGTCCAGCCACCACGCCAATGGGAGGTCCCAATCACGCCGACGCCCCGACAATGGTAGCAGACGACGCAACAACACCGGCAAGTGTTACTATTGTGGCTACAACCTGCCCCACCTGAACTGCCCTGCTAGGGGAAAGACATGTGCAAAATGCGGAAAACGCGATCATTTTGCTCAGGTTTGCAAATCGAGTAGCTCCAATATGGACAACCCGTCGCCACACCAAGCAAATGTTGTCAGCAATGTGAGCAACTACGAAGAATCCGATGATGAGAGAGAATACATTTGGACCGCTACAACACGAAACTCGTCCAGACGCCTGCCATCTTGCTCAGTTAAGATTGGCCGCACAGCAATTCCAGTCCAAATGACCATCGATTCAGGCGCATCCGTCAACATCCTCGATCAAGCCACGTATGACGCATTTCCTGAACGCCCACCACTCGAGTCACCATCATCGCGAATCTACTCGTATGGTTCCAGCAAGCCTTTGCCAGTCCTCGTGTGGTCCATCAAGCGTCCAGTTACGACTCTAAGACGCTTGACACAAAACTACACGTTGTCAAGGGCTCCGGAGGTAACCTCTAGGAGCCGTGCAGCTCAAGACCTTGGACCTACTGCTCGCTAACGCAGTCCAAGAAAATCCTAATCATTACTGTACCATCCCACCCCACTGCCAGGCAGTTCCCACAACTTTTTGATGGCATCGGCAAAATCAAGGACAAGATGGTGAGATTGCACATCGACGAAGATGTCCGCCCGAAGCAGCAGCCACACGAGCGGGGCGCATCATGTTCGAAAAGATGTCGAAGCAACACTCGATCGACTGGAGGCCCAGGATATCATCGAGAAAGCGGACGGCCCAACGCCCTGGGTCAGTCCAGTCGTTATAGTTCCAAAGAAATCCGGAGAAGTGCGCATATGCGTCGACATGCGTGAAGCGAACAAAGCTGTCCGCCGCGAAAGACATTTGATGCCCACTATGGATGAACTGATTTCTGATCTTAATGGCGCGACAGTTTTCAGCACGCTCGATCTCTCCTCTGGATATCATCAACTAGAGTTGCATCCTGAGAGCAGATATATCACGACTTTTAGCACGCACAAGGCTCTCTACCGCTACAAACGCCTAATGTTCGGCATCAATGCGGCTTCTGAGATCTTTCAAGAGTCCATCGCGAGTATTCTTAAAGGACTGCCAGGAGTCAAGAACATATCTGACGACATTATTGTGTACGGCAAAGGCCACGCTGAGCATGACAAGAATCTCCTACGTGTTCTAGAGCGCCTTGATGACTACGGTGCCCGCCTCAATGGACCGAAGTGCAAATTCGCGAGGCCATCCGTTACGTTCTACGGACATGTTTTTGGAGGTCTTGGAGTCCGCGCTGACCCACAGAAGCTCAGTGCAGTTAAAAATGCACCCGCTCCAACCAACGTTTCTGGTGTACGCTCCCTACTGGGAATGGCCCAATACGTAGCACGCTTCGTTCCGAACTTTGCCAGCATTACCGCGCCGATCAGAGAGCTCACTCGTCAAGATATCGCATGGAAATGGGAAGATCCGCAAGAAGAAGCCCTGCAGAGACTTCGCGATGCGCTCACAGCAACCCCGACGATCACGTACTTTGACCCCGCCAAGAAGTCTCAACTCTTCGTTGACGCCAGCCCTTCTGGCCTCGGTGGAATCCTCACCCAAGATGGTCAAGTCGTCAGCTACGCCAGCCGTGCCCTGTCTGACGTTGAAAGCCGCTATTCGCAAACGGAGAGAGAAATGCTCGCAGTCGTCTGGGGTGCGGAACACTTCCACTTGTACCTGTTCGGTGCTGATTTTGATGTCTTCACAGACCATAAGCCGCTACTAGGCATCTTCAAGAGCCAACGCCCTGCGTCCGCCCGTATCGAACGATGGCGTATTCGTCTCACGCCATATTCCCTCAGTCTGCAGTATCGTCCAGGAAAGGATGACACCAATCCAGCTGACTATCTGAGCCGCCATCCTATGCCTACACCAAGCTACACGGATGCAGTCGAAGATCAGGTCAACTATATAATGACCAACGCAATGCCAAAGGCCCTCAGCATCAAGGAAGTGACCGACGCTACGAATGGCGACTCCACTCTGTCTGCCGTTAAAGCTGCCGTGGCCACAGGAAATTGGTCAGACGCAACAGTCGAGCCATATCGTAAAGTCAAATACGAGCTTGCAATCTGCCAGGACATCATATTACGTGGGAACACGTTTAGTCCTGCCGTCTGCTCTCAGCAAGAGGCCATCGACCTTGCTCATGTTGGTCACCAGGGAATTGTTCGCACCAAATCCCTGCTCCGTGAAAAAGTATGGTTTCCCGGGATCGACAAGACCGCCGAAATAACGATAAAGTCATGCCTCGCCTGTCAAGCTTGCGTCGGTTCCAAACAGAAACCTGAACCCGTTATCAACAGCACACTGCAACTGGCTCCTGGACGAAGTCTCAATGGACTTTCTCGTCCACTGCCAAGCAATGATTATTTGCTGGTAGTGATGGACGACTACAGTCGATTCCGAGGTAGAAATCGTTGCTTCAACCGCGCGCCAAACAGTGATTCCCAAACTGGACGCAATCTTCGCAAGACATGGGATCCCCGCCATCGTAAAGTCTGATAATGGTCCGCCCGTTCAACAGTGATGATTTTACAAACTTTGAGCACATTACAACTTCAAGCATCGTAAAATCACACCGCTATGGCCACAGGCTAATGCGAAGCAGAACACTTCATGGGTCCACTCATGAAATCTATCCGTGCAGCCCATGTTGAACAGAAAAATTGGAAGCAAGAAATGTATAACTTCCTGCGTCAATACCGCACTACGCCGCACACGTCAACTGGAATCTCGCCAGCCGAGGTTTTGTATGGTCGCAAAATCCGTACAACGCGTGCCCTCGCTTAGTTCAGCCAAGGAACGCAAAGGAATCGATATGTGATTCGCACCAACAACGCGCATCGTCAAAAGAGAAGGGGAAAAAGTACGCGGACAATCGAAGAGGTGCCAAACCCTCAAACATCGCAGTTGGTGACACTGTCCTAGTGCGCGTAAAGAAGACAAACAAGTTGTCAACGCCATTCGACCCAAAGCTGCTGACTGTTGTCAACCGCAAAGGATCAATGATTACAGCAGCATGTGGAGACTACAGAATCACGAGGAACGTCGCTCATTTCAAGTCCTTCGTGGCGAACAGACCCATCCGCCAACTCCGCGATAATGCACAAGATATCGAGGACACTCCAATCAAAGACAACGACATTGAACATGAATTGAACATCAAGCCGCTGTTCCTCTACGCCCGATTCTCCGCAGGCCTCAGGACAATGCTGCTCCAGTCCGCCGCTCGGACCGGATAACTCGTATGCCTGTCAGGTTCGAGGACTATGTGTGCGCCAAGTCCAAGGAGTGATGTGCTAGTAACCTCTCCTCCTGTCGAACCTCGCATCGTAGCACAACCGCTGTGCATTCGCAATTCGCATATTCGCGCAATTTGTAATTCGTAATTCGTGACATTATAATCAACATGACTATGTAGTGTTTTAGGAAACGATTGTGTATTACATGTATGTGTTTCAGAAAGTTACGTTTTAATCGTTAGCAGTTTTTTCAGCTATCTGACAAAAAATTATTGTTACGGAGCAAGTGACATTACTGATGTTAAGCCAACAATAGTTTTGGTTTAGACGCATATCATTTTGGAATCTTAACAGTAGCTGCATTGTGTTTTCGGCTCGAAGTTTGAAGCCAAAGAGGGGAGAGATGTTATGTTTATTATGCATTTAGCGAGACCAGCTCCAGCAGGTGCTGCCACCTATGGGGGCACACCGCCAAACATGTCAACCATCCTGTAGTGTCTATTTTGTCATCGGAATAAAGCATCTTATTGTTACTCAATACTTGGCTCAAACATATCAGTGACCTAGCATTTTTATGGCTTTATTGAAAGGACCATGAAATGTACTTTCCGCTGACATGCGAAGAGTAAGTGTCGGATAACTTTTTGACCCTCAAGAGGAGGGTTAAACATGGATTTGTTTCTCTCAACTGCATTGGCGTGTACCTGTGGGTGTGGAAAGTTCCCATTTTACAGTGAAATTCCACACATAACTCTTACTTGAACAACGCTTACTTAGGTGATAATGACATGACTTATATATAAGATTTTGTAGTGTACATTATGAATAGTTGGAATACAGTCACTAGCACTCAAATAATTACCCAGGAGTGAGGCTGCGGATTTCCCAGACTTAATTTTCTCATCAAATTTTGGCACCAATATAGACGCAAGTGTGTACGTCTTGAGCTTATTCGGTCCACTAATCACTGGCCTACCTTGTACTGAAATTAGTTTAGAGATATTTGCTATCGTATTGCTGTAAATTGTAATCTTGCACGAGCTGCTCTGCCTCTGGTTGTATCAACCATTGAGCTATTTTTAACGAGTCAGATGTGCCTCGCAAGGGGTTTAATGTACCTTATTATCTGACACCATAGAACGCACGTTATGTATAGTAATAATATGGTAATTATTTGCTCCTGCTTTTTGCAATTCGTCGTCACACTGACAGCTGCCATTGCTGCAATGCTTTTGCTGATCGATGCAACGATGCCTTTGATAGCGGCCCGCCATCTATCGGAATTTTATTACACTAGTTTGTTTTTTTGGGTTAGAAATGAACGTATGTATAGGACGTCTTGCTATGCACAAATGAATTTATCAGCAGAACACCAGACACCAGATGAGCCCTGTCGCTCTGCGGCACTTGTTCGTTCTCGTAACATTACGATGTTTCTGGCAACGGTTTACGAGTGGAAGTTACATGTAACTATTTGCGACTAATTTTGTTTCTGACAACGGCCCCCAGTGTATTATATATATAAATATATATATATATCGCATTCACTAGATGATAGAGGGACTTCTAAAGGCAAGTACGGACACCAGGAAAGTCCAAAAAGGGGGAATTCTTATGATCCTCGACCTGAAAGTCCAGGTAATCGATTCTTTATTCAAAATTAAAATTTGCTAGAGTTCATCAAGTAAACTCCGTAAAACACATGATATTCTTTCAGTATTTTAAATTTTTTATGAGTATTTTTAGCTCATCTGACGAGAGTCCAGCGATCAGCTTTGTAGAATCCATGATCGTCCGTGCGTGCGGTGGTGGCCGTGCGCTCCTCAAAACAGTTGCGGCACAAATCTAAACGGCTTTGATCGTACGGATTCGAAAGTCGGCGACGTTAGGGGGGGGGGGGTAATGCGAAAACGACGGTGGATGTCGAAGCTGCGCGAGTCAAAGTCAAAGAGTGTATAAAGAGAGGGGAACATTTCCTTCTTAACTTAAGGTATAGCGAGAAAATGCCAGAAAATTGCGCCGAACCAAATCTAAACGGCTCGACCTATGCTTGTGATAGTCGGTGATTATAGCATGCATGGTAGGAAAACCATCACGTGTGCGCCGAAATTGTGACTCACAGCTAGCCGCAAAGGTCAATGCGCGGCACAGGCAAATTATCTAGACATTTTCTGAGACATGTCTGAGAAGCCGATTGAAAAATTTTTTGTTTCACAGTGCCTATCATTTTTATGACTTTATGAAAGGACCATTGAAATTACCTTTCCGCTGACATGCGTGAAGATAAGGTCGGATACCTTTTGATCTCATGCAGGAGGGTTAAACATGATTTGTTACTGTTAGAAAGAATTTGAACTGCCCGGGTTTGCTAGTAGAATCTATACCATGCTTGGACGTTATGAGGCTACAATGTCACAGTGAATTTCAAAGCGCTAAAATTTGGTTGAAGAAGGATTATGCTCCTTAAATTCGTATAATTTCTATGGCATGTCTGTACTGTCAGTGTGTTACATGTAACTTATGCCACTGCCAGTAGCCACTGCCAGTGCATGTGGTGGTGATAGTACTGTGTAGTTTTTGCCTGCGTTAATTAGTTACAGGTGGCAGCTCTCTATTTCAGCCTGTAGGCTTGCGTAGGTAAATGGATGAGTGCTTACCTATTCTGTCTTGCAAACAGTTGTTGCTACTACGTACAATGGGAGCTTCCATCTTTAATCTTAAGACACTTAAACGTACGCGCCATCTCGTGGCAACTTTCATAACGATCCCAACGAACATTCCTTCGAGAAGGTTCCTGATACCATCCCTGTGCCTTCCACTGTTTCGGTGCATATGTGAAAACATTTGGGACTAACAGGGTTTACTAGACTCCCACCACTCCACCACAGAGTCACCGCAGTAGACGTGAGATGAGCGCTGTCACTCCGCGTCACTTGTTTCATTATAACATTATATCTGTAGTAATAAAAATAAAACGTATTTTTTGGTGTGCTGCTTCTGAACTAATTTTTCAATAACAGGTCTTGCATCCTGGGATGACTCGGATGAAGAAGCGAAAACTTTAGCAGATTTGAGGGCAGGAATGAAGAAAGGGACATCATCCAGAGAAGAAAGACAACTGCCTCCTTTGTTTGACACATCTAATGAAACTAATATGTTTGCTGGTAAAGCTTCAAACAATTTGTGGGGTGTGTACAATAACGGCTGTAGTGTGTCTATTTTTTCTCCTGCCTTTATTTTGTAATTATCTGTAAGCTGGCTAACTTAATACATGCTTGTAATTTTTATTAATTATAAACAATTCAGACCAAGATGATAGTGATCAGAAATTCCAAGCTGAGGTCAGTCCGGAGGTCAAGGGAATGTCAAAACATTCCTCCTTGAGAGGTCTTGGAGATAGGATAGAGAAGGGGTTGAAGAAAGGACTACAGAAAGGTTTGAGTTGTCTTCTTAAAACAAATCTTCCTTGAAAATCTAGTGTAACGTTCATAACATATTCTTGAGTAGTAGACCTTTCTGCTATCTGCACCTTATTGTAATATCAGTCACTGAAGATGCCATGTTATGTTAACAAGCCCTGTTCTATTTTTTATTGTCGCTTAGCCTTCGTAGGATTCTATTTATTTATATGGATGGTCGCTTATGTTATGGATAATGAAATTCAATTATATTACATCTCCTCTTCTTACTTTTGATACTAAGTTACTTAAGATTTCTTACTCATTTCAAATCTAGGATATGATTTAATTAACAAATATACTTGCATTCTACAATATGTAACATCAACACAGATTGCATTCTACAATATGTAACATCAACACAGATTGCATTATACAATATGTAACATCAACACATTATTATAAGTCCAGTCTTCTGGGTGGCTTTACAGTCCTGCCAGACCTTGTTGTGTATCTTGGAGACGTGCAGGGGTCTTCTCGGAGGATGTCATTGTGTCCGTCACCCGTCCGTGCTGTCCCGTCTCTCGCCTCTGGTGCAGTGTCGGGTTCTCTTCGGGTCTCATGTTGTTTGTCGCTGACGCCCAGCTGCCCGTCGTCCATTGTAGTATTGTTCTGTTGGTTTGCTGCTTCTGATGTCTCTTGGAGGTGTCTGCGATTGCGGCGATACAGCCAACCTCCGCTGCAGATGACGTAGGATCTGGGTCTCCCGTAGTGCTTTACCACCGTCCCCGATTTCCAAGACTTGGAGCCTGGAAGAGGGTTCATGTGTATGCTGTCACCTTGTTCTAGTGGTTTTAGCTCCTTCACACCTCTCCTAAGGTCATAATAGACCTTTTGTTTTGCCTTCTCTTTATTGAAGTGTTCTTTTACTACTGTAGTGTTGTCTATTCTGGGTTTTAGGATTTCCCTAGAGGCAGGCAAAGTATTCCTGGGGCGCCTGCCCATCAGAAGTTGAGCTGGGGATAATTTAATTCCCTCCAAAGGTGTAGTTCGGTAGTTTAGTAGAGTTAAGTATTTGTCCTCTGCCTTGCTCCATAGGCGTTTCACTGTTTGTGTCGCTCGCTCTGCTTCTCCATTGGAGCTCTGGAAGTGCGGGCTGGAAGTCAGATGTTCGATTCCGTACGCCTGGCAGAATTTATTGAATTCAGTCGAGCTGAATTGTGGCCCGTTGTCTGATCGAATCCTCAGTGGGATGTCGTGGCAAGCGAATATTTGCTTCATGGCGTTAGTTATCGATGAGGTTGTAGTTGAGCTCAGTTCGACGACGTCAATATATTTCGAGTAATAGTCCACTAGCAGTAGGTACTTGCTTAACTGGAAGTCAAACAAGTCACATCCAACCATGGTGTATGGCAAGTCAGGAGTTACAGTCAGCATTAATGGTTCAGCCCTCTGCTTGTTCTGATACTCTGCACATTTCCTGCAGTTCTGGACTGTGTCCTCAATGGCTGAGTTCATACTAGGCTAGTACATCACTTCACGGGCTCGCTGCTTGCATTTGACTATGCCTAGGTTAGAGATTGGTGTATTATTTCTAGCATGTCGTTGCGTAGGGTAGGCGGAATTACAATTCTCTGTTCCTTGTAGATGATGCTATCACATACAGCTAGCTGGTCACGCGAGTCCCAGTACTGTCTCACCTCAGCTGGAGCTTCACTTTTGTTGTCTGGCCAACCATTGCTTATCACCTGATATAGTGTTTGGAGTTCAGACTGTGTTTTCTCTTTGATTTCTACGTATCTGGATTTGCTGACGGATATCATGCTGATCACGTCGCTTTCCTCAAGATCATCTGCTTCGACTTGGTTTCCGGGTAGATATGCTCGGGAGAGTGCATCCGACACAAACATCTCTTTCCCCTTTCGGTATCTAACCTCGATGTCGTGCCACTGTAATTTCAGCATTCTCTGAATTCTCATCGGAGCTGACAGTAGTGGTTTTGCGAATATCTGTTCTAGCAGTTTGTAGGGGTGTAACGATATACCGGTATATCGGTATATTGCAATATATTTTGAAAACTCGATATATCGCGATACAACTTCCGGATATCGATATTTTACGATACGGTGGTATAACAAGAAATAAATTACTTGACACTTGCCTTTATGTCTATATTGTTAATGGGCTCGAAAATTATGCACTGGCGGTGTATATATTACGAAAGCACAATGCCTGCACGACGCATACAGTATTACTGGTAAGCGACCACTGCAGGGAGCACAGCGCGGTACTACTGCGCGGGCACAGTGGGGCAGACGTGTGCGCGAGGCAGAGAGCACGGCAACTAGGGAGTCTATATATAGCCTATGCTCACCTGAGTGCCCGCGCGCGCGCGATACAAGCTGAAGCGAGCACCCACTGTTTCAGTTTCAGTTTCAGTTTCAGTTTCAGTATCCAGTATTAACCAATTATGCAGCAGGGGTATTGTGTATTCCAGCCACGGCAGTGCCTTCCGAGAGGGTATTCAGTACAGCGGGTGACATTGTTACGGCACAGAGGGCTGCACTGTCAGCAGAAACCATTGCCGTACGTGCTTCTGTTTCTCAAGAAAAACATGAGAAATTAAATCATGTCATATAATACAATATATGATAATATTAAAACCATCAAATTGTTACTATATCATGCATGGTATACACTTCCCAATACGTATTGGAAAATATTGCAATACGGTTTTGTCGTATTGCAATATATTGCAATACGGTTTTTGGTCGCAATACTCACCCCTAGCAGTTTGTGATCATTGTGGACTGTGGTCTTCTTACCGAACACATAGCAGTGAAACTTGGCCATGCTGTACACTATCGACAACATTTCTTTTTCGATTTGTGCGTATTGTTGTTCAGTTTCAGTCATTGTACGGGACGCATATGCAATAACACGACCTTCCTGCATGAGTACAGCACCTAACCCGTCTTTGCTTGCATCGCACTCTATGTGCACGGGTTTGTTTACGTCGTAGAATGCTAGTACTGGAGATGTACTGCATTTCTGTTTCAGCTCTTTGAAGCTGTCTTTATGTTCGTGCTTCCATGCGAATGTCATATCTGACTTCAGGAGGCACCGCAGGGGTGCGTCGACTTGGCTTAGATTGGGAATAAATTTTGCTAGGTACTGTGCCAGACCAAGCAATCTGCGGACTCCCTTGTTACGTGGTGCTGGCATCTCGACAATGGCTTTGACCTTTTCGGGGTCTGGCTGTTGACCTGCCGTGATCACGTGCCCCATGAAGGGTACACTGGGTTGTCGTATGCTGCACTTGTCGTAGTTACATTAGTCATTGTACTTAGTTGCTCGTTCAACTACTTGCCTGAATATTTCATCATGATGTGCCTGGTTTCGACCTGCGATGAGGATGTCATCCACGATTGCGAATGCTCTGTCAATTCCTTCTATCATCTGGTTCATGATCCGCTGATATATTTCAGGTGCGGACTTTATTTCGAAAGGTAGTCTGAGCCACCTATATCTTCCTATAGGGCTGTTGAACGTGGTCAGGTATGACGACTTCAGGTCCAATTCTATCTGTAGAAATCCTGACTTCGTGGTGAGTACTGAGAACAGTGTCGCATCTGGTATGCATGCTATTACATTGTCTATTGTTTTCATGGGGTGATGTTCCATTTTTATGACTTTGTTTAGATCTTTTGGATCTATGCAGATCCTGACCTTGTCTTTCCTGAGTGACACTACCATGGAGCTGACCCATTCTGTTGGTTCGCTCACCGGCGCGATGTATCCGTTCCTTTCCATTTCTCTGAGTTTTTCGATGGCACGCGGTTTTATTGACGCTGCCAGTCAGCGAGCTGGATGGATCACACCTTTTGCGCTTTCTTCGATCTTTATAGTGTATTCTCCTGGCAGAGTACCTGTGGTTTCCACTAATTCAGGATAATCACGTGCTATTTTTTCACGTGCGGAGAGTTCTCCGACAGCATCTACTCGCTGTATCAGACCCAGGCTTTCTGCAACATCACCGCTGATAATGTTTTCCTGATTTAGGTCAACGATCTCAAACTGTGCGCATGCTTCATTCTCTTTATACTTCACTGGTAGGTTAACCGTCCCTACTTATTTGACCTTGTGATTTGTATAAGACGAGGGTTCTCTGAGAGACTGACATCTTGATGCGTTCACCGAGAGATTCTAGTCTTTCTAGCTGTGGTTTAACAATAATGCAGCATTTCGACCCTGTGTCTATTCTGAACGGCACGTCGTGGTTGTATACCTTTAAGTGCACTAGCCATTTGTCACTAGAGAGAGTGTTCACTGGTCCCTGCGCAGCTTGTGTCGCGTGGATGTGTAGTAAGCCGTCGCTGTCATTTGAGTCTTCACTCTCTTGCGCTGAGTCGCAACGCATACCGCTGACTTGGCGGAGTCTTTTCCTACACATCTTTAGCCAGTGATTCGGTTTCTTACAATACTTGCAGACTGTTCCTTTAGCCGGGCATTTTCCTTCATCGTGAACTCTGCCGCAGCTGGAGCAGTTGTTAGCATGACTGTGGCTACACCTCGTTTCTTGTGCGGAATCTCGTTCCTTGCTTCAAAACTGCTTCTGCTGTACGGGTTGTCTCTTCCTGTAGCTGTTACTGACGTGTCGCCTTGTTTTGACTGCGAGAACTTCTTCTCCATGCATCGTTTTGATTTGGCTCTGTGATAACTCAAATCGGTGCCCTATCTCAATAGCCTTCGCTATAGTGAGCTATTGTCCCTGATCTAGAAGACGTTCTTGTACCTTACGGTGTCGTACGCCGTTGATGATTAAGTCAATCATAATGTCATCTGGGTCTGTGTATTCTCAGTTCATCAATAGAATCCTCAGATCTTTGACGAAATTATTAAACGTTTCACCTTCTGACTGAGATCGTTCTTGAGCCTTGAATCTCGCTACTCGCTTGTTTTTCTTAGGTCGGACATATTCTTCAATTTTCTTGAGAATTTCTTTGGGGTCGTCTTCTTGGCCCTGAGCCCATATGAACGTTTTGTAGACTTCCCTACCTTGCTGTCCTATCCACATGCCTAGCCATCCTGCGCGATGTTTGTCATCTGTACTGGCAAGCGGTCCCTTAAATGTAAATTCTACATGCTGTTTAAAGGCCTCCTTTAGTGATGAAAAATAGTTACATATATCAAAGTAACTATGTTATGTACAACTACTGAGAAATTTACAGGTTGAATGGTTTTCGGGTGTATGAGAAAAAAATATTTTTTGATGTTCACAATGTAAAGAATTTGCTGGAACGCAAAAGCGCCCCCTATCTTTTCGCGTGACGTAGTGTGACGTCAGGGTAGGCACTCGCGCTTGTTTACCCGTTGCCAAGCGTGTACAATGGAGCCTAATGTGAACACCGATTCAGAGTCGTCTCTAGACTTATCAGTTTCGTACGATACGGATAAACAGTCAATCAGCATTGATGAAGATGAAAATGAAGTAGATATAGACAATGAAGTGGAACATGTTGAAGATAGTTGTATTCAGCCTAGCTCTAGTACTATAGCCGCTGGCCAGCGGCAGTTAATGTAAGCGGCTATAGTACTAGAGCTATATTCAGCCGTACATGTTTGAGCCATTGGCCAACGATTACCCGGCCATCGTTCATGATGATGTTTAAGGCAACGTCGAACCAGAACTTAAGGAAGACTGCAATTAAGTGTTGCTGAATGGTGAGTTTAGCTCAGTATTTCA
>NW_014577869.1:124904-136698 GCF_000485595.1 Priapulus caudatus
GAGCGTGCAGGTGGGGGAGGACTGTGGTTGCCCCTTAGCCTGCGGTTGCGTGTTTGTAAGTCTACAGCCAGCACACCGCACCTAGCGGAAGTGAACTGAAACGTGCATGTTCACAAACCCACAAACCAACACTCAAACACACGCCGGTGAAAACATAACCTCCGCCAAGCCTCTGGCGGAGGTAATGACTCGTTCTGTCACATCATAAATATGTACTAGAATGTTCAACGACACTGAAATAGGAAGAGAACGGAAACATGTAACACAACAATAACACAACTCCACAGTCCCTGTTTGCAGTACTGAGTACTGTATACACCATATTTTTCGTGTACAGATAGTTTCGCGAATTCAGACTTGACGGACAATTTTGTGAGTGGTTAATTTCGCGGTCGGTGAATTATGAATTGTTCGGTATTATTCGGTATGAATTATTTGCTTGTTGTTATTTTCGCGGTAGCGGGGCGCGTTCGCGAAATTCGCGAAAATTAAACCACCGCGAAGTATACAGCATATACAGTATATCAATGTTGTTTGGTTTATGTGGAGTTGTCAAAGATTTCACACTGAAGAAAGCCTGCAAGATTTGTTGAACTTTGACAATCTTTGTTTAAAAAAGCCCCGTCACATGGTGATATAGCAATGCATGTATCTTATTTGTGGCTGTATCACGAACGTGCGTGTAGCATACATAGGTCCATTGTTGTAGAGTTAGCTTATGTTTTATTTTGCTTTATTGTTTGCTGGTCATATCGTCTTATGTGATAAATTTATGATTTCTTGCAGATACACGTATGTTTTTGAGCATGGTGCTACAGGTCACTACACTGCCCAGCGTGATGTCGTGCCTTCTACTGTGACCACATATGCAGACCAGTAAGTCGTACATTATACTGCTCTAGCTGCCAGGCATATACATAACAAATAACATATACCAGTACACAATATAAATATACATACCAGGGCCGCAGCCTGCGGGTGGGGGGCATCTGCCCCCTAGATTTTGGAGGATTGTTATAGTCGGAATGATTAAGGCTGTACATGTACTCAAAAGTGCCTCAAATAATCTCCTGCGATTTACATTTCCACAATTTTCTGTAGGGTGTAGTATAAACCCTCGCGTATACATGTATAGCAAAGTGGAATTAGGTGCGCGTAGTAATATCACTCGCGAGTACCCAGAAGCCTTTCTAAGGGATGTGACGTCAGGAGTTGAGGAATAAAAGTGTTCTTGTAAACAAGTGAGTTTCTGTCCTCCCCGCTCGTAAATACTGGTCCTACGCTTTGGATCCACGTATTAACACCCCAGACCCCCCACCTATTTCTCACCCCCTCCTTGAAATCCTGGATTCGTCAATGCCCCCCCCCTAGGCATTTGCTTAGCCTACGGCCCATACATATACACATTTACAAAATATATACACAATTAAATACAGTTTGGAGCAATGAGAACTGGTATTGATAAATTTTTAGGTCATGTACTCGCTAGTCGCGCTAGTGAGCAGGCACAATGTATTTCCAACTGCGTGCAACCTGTTCACCCCTCCACTTGGAAATACATAATTGTGCCTGCTCACTAGCGCGACTAGCGAAAAATGGTGGTTACAATTGTTGGTAAATAACCTTCGTCGACGAGTAATATAGCAAGTACAACATTTAACCGTTAGTTTGCAGTTTAATTTTAGTGTTTGCAATAACTTAAGACATTTGTGCGACAGAGAATGTGCTTTATTTGGCGTACCGAAGAAGTTATTAAGCGCAAAAAGTTGTCTTTGCCAACTACCTGGAAATTGCCATAGTATGTTCTATAGCCCTGCGGCGGAGCGGAGGGCTATAGTTCTAGAGCTAGCCAGGAAGTAGACTGGTCCCCAGCGCTAAACTCGCACCGCCTGTCAGAAACAGTGGGGCCGCGAACCCATCTAACCAAAACGTGCAAGGCTACGGTCAGCCATCAGGCGTGATTATTGTGTATGTTCGTATAATATGATTCTGCGTATATATTACTTTATTATATTATCGTTATACATAGAGCGTTTTTACAGCATTTTATTTAAAAGCAGCAGCAGGAGTTTTTTGGCGTTTGCTCATGGGTGCCACTGGCACTGGCACTGTGGTAAGTGCTGGGTGAACTTTGTCGTTACGGTCGGTCGTTGTCGCTGCAGTGTGGCGCTGCGCCAGTCGCCGCGACTTTGTCGTTTGTCGTTACGGTCGGTCGTTGTCGCTGCAGTGTGGCTGCGCCAGTCGCTGCGACTTTGTCGTTTGTCGTTACGGTCGGTCACTGTTGCTGCAGTGTGTCTTGGCCTTAACTGATCGACAATTTGTCACGTATATGGCAATTACACAAATAACTTAATCAACCCTTCCATGATTTGTTCCTGGTTAACTAAATATAACTGTTGGCCGTACAATAAATTAAAGCTAAAAATTTCAGCCCATATTTTTTTAGCTCAGCTGATGAAGTCGGATGCAGCTTGTAGAATCGTATGATTGCCCATCCGTCCGTCCGTCCGTCCGTCAACAGTTGGGCTCAAATCTTAACCGCTCGACGTACGGTCTTGATATTCGGGACGTCGGGGGGATCGCGAAAAGGACTCGGGATGTCGAATTTGGGGGTCAATGGTCAAAGGTCAAGATGTGTCAATGGAGTGGGAATATTTTCCCCTTAAAGGGATCGTTTACTCTAGGTTCTAGGGTTATTTTCAGTTAATTTAGGTTAAAATTACGCTACATAAAACGTTTCATGGTTCAATCACCATTAGAAATATTATTAAAAAATGTTTTAAAACTAACGACTACAGTTTGATTACAACGACGGTGGCGCCACTCAAAGCGCATGATCTGATAAGTTGCGCAAAACCACTTTTCAGCCAAGGGCTACGACCGAGGGTGTTTCTTATTTATTAATTTAAAAGCAAAAGGATTGTAATATCTTATAAACGACATAGTTTCAGTTATAATTTGGATAAATTTTCCCTAAAATGAATATCGTTTGGTTAAATAGCATTTAGGTATAAATATAATTGCACTTTTGTGATTAGCCCTCAGTCTGTAACGTGCAAAATAAATTGTCAAATACGCAACTTTTTCGGGGTGGCAGCACGGTCGCGGGTGCCATGGCGCCATTCAAATTTCGTAGCGTTGATGTGTAATTAATTATAACAATTAAATTAGGTATCTGGTAACAAATACGTGTGGGTATAGACGATTTGTTATACAGTAAGTACAGTTGTATGCAGTAAAATCCTAGAGGCTACTACTGTCCCTTTTTAAGGTATAGGAGGAAATACGGAATTGCGGCACAAATCTCAATAGCTCTACCTACGATGGGGAGTAAATTCATCACCAGCGCGAAATTGGAGGTCACAGGTCAAAGGGCAGTGGGGGAAAGGTCAGATATCAGACATTTTCTGAGGACATGGTCTAACGGACCGAGTGCTAAACTATTTTGTTTCAGCGCTGACCTACCGTTTTTATCCCTTTATTGAAAGGACCATGAAATCTATTTTCCGCTGACATGCGAAGAGTAAGTGTCTGATAACCTTTTGACCGTCAAGAGGGTTAAACATGGATTTGTTGACTGAACTGCTTTTGCTATTAGAGCCCCCTCCACCCGCCCCTCTCCCCCTCCACCACCACTACTCTCGCGCTCGACGCATATCCATGATAACATGTTAATATAGCGAAGTCATTAAAGTTACACAGCTGTATCTTTATTACTGTACTACCAGTAGGTATAGCAAAGCCTATCATAGATTTTAGATCTGTATTAGTAGTATCCTAGATATACGTTCTGAGCGCGAATGCGGTGGAAGGAGGGCGCACTTGATTCGGTTGCCAGTGAGTTTATTAGAAGAAAACCTGGCTACAATACACGTCAGTTGAGCGCTGTCGCTCTGCGGCACTTGTTGCATATTTATGAGAACATACTATGAGTTAATTGTGTTTTATGGATGTAAATTTGGTGTGAAATAGCCAGCTAATGCGTTTTTGGAGAGCTCTAGATAATTACTACTCCACACAGAGCTAATGGTGCTGAATGGCTCATCATTGCCTGCAGAAGAGGTTGAACCCGGCATTAATACACTGGCTGTGTGAACTACTAACCAGTATGTGATGTTCTACGTAGTTTGCCGATGTTGTATTAACTTGTTTGCCTATAGTTCCACCTTTGCATTTGCATTACAGGTCGGAGCTTTTCGCCTATCGCATTTGGGAAGAGTTCTTCTCCGTTCTTCGTTTCCCGGTCGACTTCATCGTCATCTTCTTCATCGAGCTGATCAAGTTTCTATGTCGACACATCTTCCAGCGGCTGCTGGTCGGCGTCGTCACGGTGCTGTGCGACTACGCATTCAAGCCACTGCTCGCCGGCCTGTTTAACGGGCTGCTGCAGCCCACACTTGTGCTCGCTTGGAACGTCGTCGTCTCTCTCAGGCGCGTCTTCGAGCCGCTCACCGACATCTTGCACAGTTTGGTCGCGCAGGTGGTGCTGCTGCTCAGGGCCGTCCGTCTCATAGAGTGGAATTCTTGTCCGGACCCGGGGAAGCATCGTGTGGTGGTCAGCGTCTGACGCGTTGTTCGAATGTTCGCGAGTCGATCGAAAATCTCATTTTGCTTGTCGTAGTGTAATGCGTTTCTGGGTTGTAGCTTGCGCAGGGCTTATCATTTCTGTAGTTATTTATTAGCTGTTCTCGTGGAGCTTGTGGAATGGCCCTAGCGTCTATCCGTCCGCAGTGGAAGCACAAATTCAAATGGCCTTATTGACGGTGTACTTATTTTGTGTGTAGTAAAAGATATTGTCAGGGCAGAACTCAAAGGCGGGGGTTAAAGGTCTGTGGACCTATGTGTGAATACTCCGTCAAACTGGCATTGTGCACCTATGCAACGATGAGAAAAATCTATAAAGATGCGCCGGTGGTTATCACATTGTCAGATAGAAAAGCCGTCCCAATGTGTGAAAGTGGAGGTCATGGGTTCGAAGTTAACAGTTTTCGTGATTTTGACGCTATGAACTGACAAATGATGACTTAGTATTATACATTATACCCTAAGGAGTATGAAACGTTTAGTTCTCTACAGTTTACTACAATGGTTAGTGAAATGTTCAATGCAATCTATAAATAATCCATATAGAGCTATCTTATTAGAACTGGAGGTCAATCAGGGCAAATGGACGGTTTATAGGTTTCTGCTGACAAGTTGTAATTCAACTGCTAGAAATCTATTTATTCTTCTACTTTATTGAGATTTTCCTCCGACTATCTCAGACTCGAATACCTAATGCGCATAGTTTATATTAAAACGAGGTCCCCAAACCAATGTTATTGTGTATTCTGCGCCTTGTATTTTGTGAAGTTTATAATTGATGTCATATGAATACAATTTTAGGGGTATGCAACCACCAAGACCAAGAACTAAACTTGTTTTCTATTAAGAGATTACCATTACATGTATTTGTTGACTTGACCAATTGATTTTATTACTTCTACTGGTTTAGATTTGCTGCATAGTTATAATAGCTATAGCTTTAAAGGCATAATAGGCCCATCGATTATGCAATTTTAACGAATGCTAGAGTAACTGGCACCTTGTGTAGTTAATAAGTACATTACCTTATAGCCAAACGCGTATTAGTTTGTCCAATATCACTGCTGGTTACTAAGAAATGTCTAATTGAAATCCGCAGTCCACGAAATCAGTTGACCGACTTGTTTACAGTTTCGAAACCGCATAATTCGAAACGGGTGTGATACCGATTTATAGTCCACCGGACATTTTCGCACGCATGCAAAAACGCACGCACGCATGCATTTTCGCTCGGCCGTACGCAATGCTAGCGATAGTACAGTACCGTAACTGTATATACGTAACAGTAGCTCTGATTGTAATGAACGTGGAATCCACGTACGAATCACGGACGCTCGTGATAATGAAGTAGGCCGTGTTGGGGGCCAACGCTATGGGAGGATCGCCGACTAACCACGGCCACAGACTAAACATGGAAAGCAGACGGCACTACGCGTATTTACGTATATTGGTCATTATAATTGAAGTTCATGCACCCGTTGCACCCGTTCATTAGCACCCACGATTATTTACTTGTGCCTCAATACCGAGAATACACCCAGAGATACATTCTACTAGCTCATTAGTCGTATATAAGCATCCCGGGACAAACAATTCTCTGCTAAACACCCGTAGCAACATGTGACGTTGCCTAACCGAATTCGAGGCTTATTTGGTTGGCAACCAATTTAGCGTTGGCGCCAGATTACCAGATTTACGGATTTCAATTAGACATTTCTTAGTAATTAGCAGTGATATTGGACAAACTAATACGCGTTTGACTATAAGGTAATGTACTTATTAACTACAGAAGGTGCCAGTTACTGTAGCATTCGTCAACTTTGTATAATCAATGGGCCTATTATGCCTTTAATGAAAAAGTAGGTATGTAATGGTTGTTAGTGAACTTTTTAGCTATAGATTTTATTTTAAAATGTTTAGACTTTACTTGTTTTACAAATGTTTGAATCTCAAAATGATTCTCAGTTGGCATTATGTGCTGCCTCATGATGGATGTTGTTACTTGTTTTTGTAAATGGGAAGTGCAATATTGTTTAAATCTTTGACATACGTACCATAACCATTGCATTTTGTATGCAAGAGCGTTGCCAAAATTACTTTAATACTTATAGAATAACTCAGGTAGGAGCTGGTATGGTTCATTCTTTCAACCATGTATTTTGAATATTCTAGATGCAGAAAAAATATAAAAATCTACTTTGGCTAGATCGAGTCTAGTGTGTTATATGTACAACAACCGAATTTTGTACATTCATACTGAAATAAACTGGTTTTCTCCGTACCAATTACAGGACCCTGTGAATAGTATTAATAACGAACTAGTATATTACGTGTAGCTCATTCTAGTTAAGATTGCCCATAGTAAACATTGAACACATGCTTATGTCAACTTTGACAGAAATTGTTTTCGTGTCCGATACCACACACAACAAAAGTGGAACAGTGTACATGTTCTGTGCCGCACGTCTTTAATTTTTACACATTTTCAGCATACATATAAAGAGCTTATGATTAACGGTAAGACTTCTGGTAGCGAGCGCGTGGTCCGGGGCCACCAAACTTCTTGGGTTCGCTACGACGAGGATCTGCTACCAGCAGTGACTTGTCGTACTGGATGAGAATATCCTTGATCTCCTTCTTTGATGCTTCATCCACGTCTACAACAGAAGATTGCACCATCACACTATGCATTTCATGTATACATTTATTAGTTCATAAATAATCATAGAATCCCACATCTTCTTTAAAAAGTGAATGATATATCAGCGAATGCATAACACACAGCTAACCACAGCGTGGTGGCGTGTCTATTTTGAAATGCTACTTACATTTCTGGTAGTAGGCGACCAGAGCCTTGGACAAGGCCTGTCGCACAGCATATATCTGTGCAACGTGTCCACCTCCTTTCACACGTATTCTAATGTCAACCTCAGAGAACCGCTCCTTGCCCAGGAGAAGGATTGGCTCTTGAAGCTGAAATCCAGAACCATATTTATTAGGGATAAATAGATTACACATTTCAGGAGTAAAATGAACAAAACACTTTAACACTAAACATAGTCCAAAAATTCACCTGAAACAGTTTGTGTCAGTTATAAAGTACTATTCATGGTAATGAGACGTGACCCCCTGTAACTCCTGTGGTGCACGTCGATAATGATCATATGTGGAACATCGAACTCCTACATGAAAGTAATTTTAGCTGCCACTTCTGAAGAAACGTTTTTCTTATTAATTTCAACTTATGCACAAGAAGATAAATCGCCTGTAAACAAGGTTGGTGGTCATTGTGACAACAATCCTAATTATCTACAGGTACCATACATATTCAGCAGTATGAACAAACCCTATGGTTACAATGTGCATCAGAATTACGCAATCACCACAATATTTCTGCTGCTTTTACTAGTGTTGTCAATCGGTTGTAATTTCGTAATCGATCATCGGTTGGACCCAAGTAACCGATGATCGGTTACAATCGGTTACTCGGGGTGTTGAATGCCTGCGTGTGCGTAACGTCGTGTGCATGTACGTGTGTGCATGTATGTGCTTGTTTAGCCCTGTTTACTGTTTGTTTTGCACTGTTTACTACTGTGTGTATAATACATGTACTGATTCTCATCACTTTTCCAAGTTTTCTTGTTCAAATTAAAAAAAAAAAAAAATAAATTTTTTTTTCCCGATGAAATCGATTATTGATTTTGATAACCAAGCGCTTGGTTCGAGCCACTGTTCAACCGATGATCGAGTATAATCGATGATCGTGACATCACTAAGCGCTTGGTTCGAGCCACTGTTCAACCGATGATCGAGTATAATCGATGATCGTGACATCACTAGCTTTTACCATCAATAATTTGACAGCATTCTATCTCGTTACTTGCCTTGTATCGAAGAGTGATCGGCTCAATATATTCCAGTGGGCGGCCATTCACCTTTACCAATCCCTTTCCTCGTTTGCAGTGGGCAACTGCTGTAGACGTTTTCTACAAAACACAACGTGACCAAAATTAACCATTATAAATGATTATCATATATGTAATACTAATAATATGCCTGTCTATTTTGATATAGTTTACACGTTGTTTATCCACTTTAGTTTAACATTTTCCAGGCAGAGGCTTGTTGACAAAGCCAGATCCGATCCCAAACTTAATCCAAACATACATCATATGTACAGGGTAGCTCCAAGAAACGGTATTGCTAGGGTTAGAATACCGTTTCAAACCTTGGCTGCAGCTAAACACGTAGTTGCCTTATTTGCCAAGTATCGCCAAAGAACACTACTCATGTGATATACCAAATGAATCAGTATACGTCCACCTTCTTGTAACCATCAGTGCGCTACGATGCGCTGGGTACTTACGGGGTTACAGCAACTTTTTAAGATGAATGCAACAAAATTTATGAATTCACCGCCATGTTTGCTATCATTCCGACTGTGACTAAAATCCGTAATGGATCGATCAAAGGAAATTAAACAATCTGCGGTCCTCGTGTAACCCACCCCTACATCCGAGAACATGTCATCTAAGGTTTTTACAAATGGCCCAGACATTTGTGAACATCTTTTCACTTGCTTTGGTGTGTAATTGCTGTGAGAGCCATCGTGCAGCTATTGTACTATTTCTGTAGTATTTTCTAGCGAGTCTTTTCCGTTTCGGGTTTTCCGTACCTCGCTAAACATGGCGGGTAAAGCTGATTGGAAAGTTGATATGCTGTGAGAATTAGCAGATTATACCGTGAATTAAGAGATACATTCTAGTTTAGAAGCAGGACAACTGTGAGTTAACGTTCATATTTCAAACAAGGCAAGTCAAAGGTGGTAATAGAATAGTTTTATTTGAGATATACAGAGTTATTCATCTCGATCTGCAGAGGCGATAGGTTTTTTGTATGGAAGGGTGTCAGGCTGTATAGACAATCCGTCGCACAGCCTGGTCGGGCTAATGTACAGGGATGCTAAACTAAGGACGTGGATATTCGTCCGAGCATCGGACACCTGTTCGTATGCGCTATTCGTCCGAGCAGTTGCTGTGCATGCGCTGTTCATGTTGTTTTACATAAATGTAATATAATGCTAGTCTAGGGAGTCGCCTACTCTCCAACCTAACTCTAAACCTACAACTAATTATTTAACTCTAACCTAACTCTAATACTAACCACAATCTAAACCTACCACTAATTATTTAACTCTAACCTAACTCTAATACTAACCACAATCTAAACCTACCACTAATTATTAACCGACTCAGTTTGCTTATATATGGGGCGCCAAGTGTCGCATGAAATCAAGTCTACAAAGTGATTTCGTTACGAAATCAAGTCTACAAAGTAATTTCGTTACGAAATCAAGTCTACAAAGTCGTTTCTTGGACTACATATAGCCTCATAGGTTTTTGTAATGAAGCGTGTCAGGCTGTATAGACAATAAGTCGCACAGCCACGTCGGGCTAACTATAGCCCTAATTTAGGGCCTAAAGTATATTTACATCATGTAGGTAGCTCTAGTAGTAGTACTGCTATAGCCCGAGTACAGTTGCCGCAAGCCTGCGGTTGAGGCCCCTCCCTGGTAAAATCCGTACACGCGCCCTGTGGGAAGAGTAATAACTGAGTATGTTTAAGTAAGATATATATATCAGTCATTTGAAATTCAAGTTGAAGTTCAAGTTTTTTATAGTAAATGTATAAACGGAAAGCATATAAATTAGTACATGTAATGATTTTAAATTTTCTTTTGTAATAAAAGTGTGTTCAATCCATATCGCAGTTTGATTTCACCGGGTACTATATTTTGTCGCTCTGATGGCACAGTTAATTTCAAGCAAGTTGATGGTTTTTGTGGCTTTGTGGATTTTGCCTTGTACTGGAATTGTCTTCTTTATTGCTATGAACAAGACTTGAAGTACAAAAATTTCGCCTCATATGCCTCAAAAATGCATAAAAAGGAGTTTGATTTTTAAAAATTTCTGGGGGGGAGGCCCCCCGACCCCACGGTTCCTTCGCCCCTGCGGTCCTCGCGCACGAAGCGGCGGCAGAAGCCGCGCTTCAGTTGCCCGCTTAACAAATCTCAAAGTGCCCTTTCCCCCTGCCACCCCCCCCTAGACAAAATCCTGCATCGCCTCCGCCCTGGAACTCTGGTAAATTTTTACAAAAGAGTAGATTGAAGTATTTTGGATCAAAACATGATTTGTCTTTATAACAATCACATTTAATTACATGATAATTATAATTAATTATGAGTAATTAGGGATTTGGACAAAGATTTGCCACAAGCATCACACAAATTCACAGGACAACAAGACAACTTTCGAATCATCAGATTTCCATAAAATTTCACCAAAATCAAGTTAAGATTAAAGAAATGATGCACATGCTTTTATAGGGGATGCAAAATTTGCAATCTGTACTAAACAGGCCTCAGATGAGTCTAACTTTGAAGTAGCTCGTACGATCTTCAAACGTAGCAGCATTGTCGATTTTTTTTTAAAGATGGTTGACCGAGTCCTCAATGATGGCATATAGATGTTGGCGTGGGTGGGGAAAAAACCATAGAACTAATTACAACCTCCCCTTTTATTAGGGGAGCCCGTCTGTCCTCGTAGTTGCTGGCGCAAGCACACTGTCACTTTTCAACGCGCACTGCGCACTACATTGATATTACACTAGCCGACCAGGCCTGTGCGACGGATTGTCTATACGCCTGCACCCTTCCATACAAAAAACTATCACTCTGGCAGATCTAAGATGAAATAACGCTGTATATCTCAATAAAACTATTCCATTACCACCTTTGACTTGCCTTGTTTAAAATATGAACGTTAACTCACAGTTTGTCCTGCTTCTAAACTAAGAATGTATCTCTTAATTCACGTATAATCTGCTAATTCTCACAGCATATCATATTCAAATCAGCTTTAACCGGCCATGTTTAGCAAGGCACGGAACCGGAAACGGAATAGACTCGCTAGAAAATACTACAGAAATAGTACGATGGCTCAAGGAAATTACCACCAAAGCAATGTGAAACGATGTCACAAATGTCTGGGCCATTTGTAAAAAACCTTAGATGACATGTTCTCGGATGTAGGGGTGGTTTACATGACGACCGCAGATGCGTTTAATTTCCTTTGTTCGACCCATTGCGATGTTTTAGTCACAGTCGGAATGATAGCAAACATGGTGGCAAATTCATAAAATTGGTTGCATT